>NW_019417435.1:416979-454330 GCF_000390285.2 Anoplophora glabripennis | reverse complement strand
GGATAGCCAGTGGCGCACAGGCACTAGAAATAGAACATCCTGTATATGTATTCTCTCCAAATTCTATATTTACCTTGCCCTTATACAAAAAAATAAGTGTACCAAATTAGAAGTTTTTAAGAAAAATAGTTTTCAAATTATTTGAAAAAAATAGGTTATCTATTCTATATTTAGAAGGCTATATCTCAGTAGGCGTGCACTTTTGTATATAGGTAAGTTAGGCTAAATAGTTTTAATTTCATCCAAGATCAAGCGTTGTCCATCTTTTTCAAGGACACCCTATATAAATATCATGTATTTGCTTTGGCAATTTGCACTGTTTTGGTTTATTTACTGACCCTCCACAATCGATAAAGGCAAGATTGCCATGGAACAATTGCCGGTGTATGCTCTTATAGTGTAAAATAAGTTAAACATTCTTTTAAATTCTTATTATTATTCAAAGGACATAATGTTCTATGTGATCCACTTCCTGGATAGTATTAACTAACTATGGTCAATATTTTCTTCCTTAGATTATATAAGTTACTAGGCCATTCTTTGTTTATTCCATCTTCCATAGTCCTCCATAGCAATTGTTGATACATAGATGTAGGACCTAAAACAGTGGTAATACAATATGACAATTCCAATGAGGTAACAATAGTTGTACCTGAATAGGTCTAAACAGTTCAACCTGGTGTATTATTTTTTACAGTGCGAATGAAAGAAAAACGATATTTTCTAGTGTTATGTGTCTTGTGAAAAAGAAAACTAAACTAAACTGTTTCATATCCCAGGTTGTGTTTGAATAATGTTGTGTTTTTTGATTATTTCTGATAATTCCAGCTGAATGGAACTGGGCACGTAACGTATGTTTAAGGTAAATTTTGAACGGGTATTGCGACTTACCTCAGATTTTCCTTGGTCTTCCCTGTAGCAGAGGGCCCTCAGTCTTCAGTCCGGCAATGGGAACAGGGCAAAACAAAATTGCGGTACACTTAAGTTTTAATTAAGGCAAAAGTATATTGTATTAAATAGAGGCACTCGTGAAACTAGCGTTTAAGCGTTTACAGCGGACAACTCGAATCGTCTACTCTGTCTCCATTCCATGTAGCTGTGTGAGTCGCGCAATTTTAAACAAAAAATAATAAAAAACCGAACAGAGCAGAGGGTCATTTTGAATGCAAATAGGGCTAAAACTAAACTAAGACTAAAATTAATTATATTAAAATTACTATTTTTGACGAATACTGAACAGTGTTCTATACGAAGGACCCCCTTAATTCTCATAAACGGGCAAATTTATGATCGGCAAGAAATCCTGATTTTATTTCCAAGTAGTTCTTGCTTTGAGAGACTGGGATAAAGTAAACAAAGGATGACTTAGTAACTTACACGACTTACGAAAGAAAATGTTGAACGCAGTTAATACTTCAATGAGGTGGATAACGTAGGGTGTTATGTACTTTGTCTGGAAAAGAATGACAGACTAGCTTTTATAATAAGATATTTATCCAAGAATTTGTAGGATAGTGGAAATTTAATAACGATGCTACGAACGCAACGTAACTACCTGCCTACGCACTGATTTCGTAGCAATCTTGACTTTATCCATTGTGCAGGGTCAGTAAATAAATCGAAAAGTTATACAACGACGAAGCAAAAATAAGATAATATCTTACATAGGCACCGTTTAATCAGAAAAAAAAGACAAATCCAAAAAACAGTGTCCCATTTAAAGTAAACACATATTTGATTTATACATATCTGAAATGCAATATACAATTGTTTTGTATTTCTTTAACATCGCAAAAAAATATGTAATTATGTTCAGTGAATTATTACAGTTTATTGACATATTACAATTTAGTGACACATCAAACTTTTGGATACTGTTATTTACAGTTTTTATCCAAAAACTTTCAAATATTTACAAAATTGAACAAAAATTATCACATATTGAAATAAATGCTGTAAAATTCTAATATCTAAATTTTAAAATATTACAAATTATTGCTTAGCCAAGATTTTGTTAATATTTTTGTAAATTTGCTGAATATACCGAGTGTTGCGGAAGTGAGATTCATATTTGCTCCACCAAGATGTAACTTACCTAAGCATGAAGCATAAAACAAAGACAGTTTTTTACATTCTCAGCTTAGAAATATTTTAATTTTCAATTTGAATCTAACAATCTAAAATTTTTTGTCTTTGAACCCTGAGAAGCGTAATTTAATTAAAGCACGTTTGACTTAATCGCCCATTTTTGATGCAACATCTTGTAGGTATACAGGGTGATTCAGGACTTATCCAAAAAAAAAAAATTCTGCATGTACAGGGGACCCTTACAAATACAATTTTGTAAAGAAAAAATCAAAAAGGGAAGTTCGAAAATGATTTAAAAATACACTTCTGCACGGCACTGGAAACTGGTCCACTGTAAAACCTGACCTCGCACAATGCGACCGGCATGGCGGTGTGATAAAAACNCCTTTTAATTAAAAAGCTTATTTTGCCGAGAATGCATAAAAACAAAATTAACTTTGAATCTAAAGATGATATAATAATTTAAATATTTTTGGAATTTATTCCTTCCGAATAAAGTTCCATCTAACAGGGGAGGAATTACGATATAGCATCCCTTTGTTATAATAAAGCAAACTCTGCAAACTCAGCAGTTTTAGAGATATATATATTCTGTACTTAGAATAATTAGAGCAGTCTTGTTTACCACTCGTGTATGTAAGAACTTCGGAATAAAGTGTTTTTTCAAAAATTCCTAAAAAATTATTATTTTTTAAAAAAGTTAAATAAAAACCCAAAATCGAAACTCTGATCTTAGAAAATATCAAAGACGATTTCCTAACCGAGTGTTACCTGCCAGATTCAAAAGCATTTATTCGAACATTTGACACACTACGAAATTGCGGGCTTTGTTCCAAGTAACGTGCAGTTGAACAAAGTGTGAATGAAGTAGAAAATATTCTTCAACCGGTACAACGCAGTCCATCTACAAGCAATAATCACCGTTTGTCTGACGACAACCCATCATATGCCAGTGTAGAATCAAAATTGTCAGCAAAGTTACTCCGTAAATATCTAGGCAGGAATGATTGACAATAAATTGATTGGGCCATTTGTGTTACCCGAATGTCTAACAGCGACAAGTTATTTAGAGTGTTTGGTTACAAGAGCCAGTATGATTTTCCAACATGTTGGTTCTCCCCATAGGTGACATATCTAAATCAAGCTTTTGGAGACCAGTAGATTGGTCGTGCTGGTCCCATCAATTGCCCAGCTAGGTCTCCAGACCTAACTCCATTAGATTATGGATTATGGGGAAAGTGATGTTTATAAAAAAAAATGTAATTACGCGTGATGAATTGATCGCTCGCATTATGGACATTGCAACGAGAATAAAGCGACGTCCGGAAAAACTGCACAACACAAAACGCAACATTTTCTTTAGAACAGCGGAGTGTGCGGAGTTTGACAGTAGAACTTTTGAACCATACCTTTAGTCCCTAAAATTTTGTATATCAAATAATGATTATTATTATTAATAAAATGATATTCGTTTGTGATTTATTTCCACTGGCCGTATCTCAGTAATCATTGTGATTTGGACACACATTCATATGAACTTTTTGATTAAAAATAAACGATATTATAACATACTAAAAAATTGACTATTCCTCCTGAAACAACAGAAATTGCAACGAATTGGAAATGTACACAAAGAATCACGAATGAAAAGTTACCTGACCGAACTTTGGATCATAAATAAAAATTAATTATTAATATAGCAAACAATAAATTAGTATAAAATTGTTAATATAAAGACTCTGAATAAAAATAAGTATCAATTAAAGAATATCACATAGTATAAAATTGATAATTTAAATTTAATTCACAAGTATAAAATAATTTTTCAAAAGAATGCATGACAACGACACTTGTGAGAAAACAGAATTTAAACCCAGAGTGACATATATCAAATAAAATCCAAATATCCATAGATGAATCTGATATGCATAATTTGGGTAGACGAGTAACTGTAGGGAAAATATGTTAAATGATATTTAAATGATAAAAAAAATTGAAAAATAAAGTGCACTAGAATATAAATTCATAGCTATAACCTACAAATAATACAGTATCAATGCATTAAACCTTAGAAAAATAAAAATAACAGGACTTACCTGAACAAAATTGAATACAAGCAAGTTTAAATTTAGCTTTAAAAACTTCAAAAATTTGATATGCTCACACAAAGTTTTAAAAAGGACAGCCATTTTAATTTTAAGAACGTCAGATTGTAATAGTTAAAAATTTATGTAGTTTACGATAGGCAAGACACAATACACGGGCGACTGGTTACGATAGTATCAATAAGAAATTCAATATATAGTAAATTAATGTTTTTTTGAAAAGCACAGTCCTTGTATTGTGCAAAACTGTAGTGGGATAGAAAAGGTAGAAAAATAAAATATTCTTTATTATTGTTGAATACAAAAATTTAGATTATAAAGAAGCCATTCCTAATCTCAAGTCAGCAAGTTGAAGTTTTGTTTTCAAGAAATCCAATTAATAATTTAAAATAAATATTGTATAGAAAGTTAAAAACTCTATTTTCTGGCGTGCTGCATTGAACAAGTTTATGTATGAATGATACAGAACCGACTCCTGAGATCTCAAATAAAACAAACATCTGAGTAACAGCTAGCAAGGGATAAAAATAATACAAGGTAAAACAAAAGAAAGGTTTGTATTGAACAATATACAGTTAATCAAAAAGAAAAAAATTTATTACAAAAACAATACCAAAATAACGCAACACTCAATACATAATACAAATTTGACAAAATTAATAATTTCATAAAATAATAATAATATCTTAACAATATGTAGGATCTGTTCTTTAAGAAAAATGTGGTAATATAGAGGGTGTAAACAGATAATGCGACAAACTTACAGGACCAATTTTTGTAGAAGAAACAAAAGATAAGAATAATATGTTTTCGTAAAGAGATTAGAAATTTGATGGAGTGTAGTTCCATGGGCTCCAGAAGAGTCATGTATAATTTTTTTTTGTAATTCAGACTAAACTNAGTTGTGAATCACCCTGTTATTAATTTCATATTAATTATGTTATATCTTAAAAATGAATATGTGGCATTTTACGTCATCAACGTTATGTACCTCGTACTAAGTACGTAAAACAAATGCTTTAGAAGGACTTTGAAGGTATTACGGAATTTTATTCTATATATAGCTGAACACTTTAGATGCCGGAACACCGAATATGCCTGTTCATTAGTGTATCTAATTATGTATCACCGTTAAGATTAAATTTCAGTTTTACAGGGTAAGTGGGTGTTTTAATTGCGACAAACGTTCAGCGATTTAACGTCATGAAGGACTTAAAACATTTCAGTGCCTATGTATTTACATATTTTTATTCTTTCCGTTATCCACTTACAAAGCTAAAATGTTCTCTTGTGTATTTAATTGGCCAAAAAATTACTACAGCTTTTATCTCTTTTCTAGGAATGTGGCTGCTTTCATTTATATTGTGACAATTAGTTACATTTATATTCTTTTAGCCTTTAGTTTCTTAATAACAATAAAAAAGTTTATGTTATTAATAGCTGTAATGAACAGCTGAAGAAAAATAAATATATGTAGAATCTGTTCTTTAAGAAAAATATGGTAATATAGAGGGTGTAAACAGATATTGCGACAAACTTACAGGACCAATTTTTGTAGAAGAAACAAAATATAAGAATAATATGTTTTCGTAAAGAGATTAGAAATGTGATGCAGTGTGGTTCCATGGGCTCCAGAAGAGCCATGTCTATTTTTTTTTAAAGCATTGAGTAGCAAAAGGATATAAGTACACTTCATGTACACTTGTATTACATATCACACATATACAGAGTGTCACAGTGTAAGCGTTCAAAAATTAACTGGGGAAGTTTGGTCAAAATATGACTAAAATTTTTATAAAAATATTCTTCAACAGACATGCACACTGAGTTAGTTTTAAATAAAAAATATATATTTTTCGGCCATCATCCAAAAGACTGAAGGGATCAAACTGATTCATGGGTGATGTGCATACCTTTTCAGAATCATTAAAACTATGTGACATTTATTTTAATATGGCCTGAGAAAGTTTTGCATATTTAACGATCAATTTTGAATAAGAAAAGTACACAATGCACAATGTGTTTTTAATGTGCTTAAATATTAGGGGCCCAAAAGTTAGGAACATATAATTGTCAATTGTCTAATGCCAAAATAATGTCGCATAGTTTTAATGATCCCGAAGAAGTATTTTTACCCAAAAATCAATTTATCCCTTGAGGTATGTTTAGGTTTTGTCTGAAAATTGGTATTATTTTCTGTATTCAACACCTTTCAGGATCCCATAGAAGAATTTTAAAGGAATCTTGATTGTAGTCAAACTATACAGCTGAATTTCCACATGAAACGAATGGAACATGCTTACATTGGAACAAAAGTTAATAATTCAGACTAAAGTCTGAATTCAAAGTTTAAAGTCTGAATTCAGAATTTAAAGTCTGAATTTATAAAAAAAATTCTATGGCTTCGTACGTGGCAGTAGATGCAACTTAAAATAAAAAACTAACAATACAATCGTATTTTAATCAATATTCATTTTGATATCAGTTCAAATTTTTCAATGTTTGAATGATATTGATATACAGGGTGTCCCCGAAAGGCCTGTACAAAATTCTGCCACAAATTCTTGAGGTGAAAATAGATCGATTTGCCTTATCTTACCTTAGTACAAAAATTGATAATTACGGAGATACAGAGCGTCAAAGTTAATAATTTTTTATTTTCAATTTTTTTCACTATTTATTGATAGAAACGTGACGTTATTGAGGTTGCAATATAGGGTTTTTTAGGGTGAAAAATTTCGCTCTCTACCATTAATTTTTTTTATTTTATGGTACAAAATAAAGTTAATGATAACAACTTACCTACCAATCCATGTTTGTTCACAATAATAATCGAGGTATTAGTCAAAATCAATGTCAAATATCCTTATTTAGAAGACATTAAGATCTGTTCATAAATAGTTAGATCTGTTCACCGTGGCTGTAACTTACAGTAATGCAGAAATGACTGACATGCTATTGGTTTTTGGGTATTGTCAACGAAATGCTCGCGAATGTGTTAAAGTATCCAAACAAAGAATTCCAAATCAACGTATATCAAATCATCAAACGTTTGCAGCTGTCGAGAGGCGTATTCGCGAAATTGGTCGCTTTGCTACCGTAACTGCTAATTATGGCTAGGGCGAGGCCGACGAGATTTTCGTCGGCCTCGGGCCAGGGACGAAGAAGAGATTTTGGAACGGGTTGGTTACGGTGCATCTGTTGGTAACCTTGACCTTGAGGTTAAGGTCAAGGTTAAGATCATATCAGGATCAAGTCTGTTTTTTTTAAAATGGCGACCCTCCTATGCGACACCGAAAATGGAAAGAACACAGAATTCTGCATCCGAATATGATATTTATCGTGCTCTCAAGGTCAATGATCGAGGTCAGGTCAAGGTCAAATGTTGATTTTTAATGTAATTTTTTTATTTTTAACTTCGAAATCAAAGGGAGTGACATTCTTTTAGTGGATACCTTCGTGACCTTGATCTTGAGGTCACTAAAAAATTGTGAATTCCTTCTATTCCATCGTCGGAAATAAAAAACTGACAGCCGGAGTAATCACATGACCTACCCGACCTTGACCACTGACCTTCAGGCCACTTCTAATCATCTTCATCATAATAACATGTACAATTCTAGGCTCTCTTATTTCTAGCGACGAAATAAGGAGTCGCTACTCCAAAAACCGATATGACCTTGATATGTTTTTTCGACCTTTACCTCAAGATCAAGGTCACTAAGGAGTACCATCAGGTATGTACTCAAAGATATGGCTCCCTCTGATTCCGTGGTTAAAAATAAAATATTACAGTAAAAATCAACATTTGCCCTTGAACTGAATTTGAGGTCACGGTCAAAGTCATAATCGGATGCAGAATTTCTGATCTCAACATTCGCGGGGTCGAAAAGGAAGGTCGCCAATTACATAAACCGACTTGATATGACCTTGAACCTTGACCTTGACTTCAAGGTCAAGGTTACTATCGGATGCACCGTGAAAATTGCTGAGAATTTTTGAGGGTTTCCATACTTTTGACTAACCCTGTATACTGAAAACCACTTTTGTAAAATCACGTACACAGAATACATTGATGAAAAAACAAGAGATATTTTTTTGAAGAAACAGAGAGTAGGGAATACGACTAAGTATCAACTGAACAAGCCTTGAGTATTATAAAACGTTCATTTGTGTAAAAATATTTTAATTCTTTAAAAGTTTTAAAACTGCTAATGGAATTAAATCTAACAGGTAGGTGGTTTGAGATCTTTAATCCAATATAGAAAGGTAGAAAGTCCTACATAAGTCACAGTTGTACGAAGGTAGTAAAAGTTTACTGTGGTAGTGTATTAACAATCTATATCCAAGAATATTTTAATTTGTATTTATATGTAAAATTAAAAATGGCTAAGCGGTAAATAAACAGATTTATAAGAATAAACATTTCTGTCGGTTTAAAGTGTGACATACAACCCTGAAAGAAATGCGCTTTATTCTTTATTAGAATTTTATTTGCCATTATAAGACCATTGTATACTATATGTGACAGATAAACAGGTGAATATTGGATATAAAACGGGTATTGCTAACGCATTTGTATAGTGACTATGAAACGTATTCTTTATTAAATTATTGTATAACTAGTATACAAGTTTTTTATACCCTTTACGAAATGCTAGCATTACAGTGTTCCATATCGTTATTAGAACTTCTAGTACTAATTATAAGTTTTATATTAAGACATTAAGTTTTCCGAAATTTTATTGTATAACTGTAATTACAAGCTGAGGTTCTAATGTAAACATATAACAAACATTTAAGTATTAAAAATGATGATAAATCGCACCTAAAACTGTCCAGTTGATATTCTTAGTAACGATGCACCCGTATTTTCTTGTATTACATGAGAATTTGCACTATAACTCTTCCGCCTTAAGAATGAAGGATCCCCTGAAAGGTTGAGCTTCTTTTCTTCTAATTGTATTTCCTCTGGTTGATTGACTTTACCGACGTTCTTCCTTGTCACCGTTAGTCTTCTGTTCCTCTATCTTATGTAAAGCTTAATATCAGCGGTTTCTAATAGGGTACACAAGTTAATACTTTTTAAGATTTAGACAAGATTTACATTTGTAAAAACAAAACAATTACAAACCATAAAACAGATAGACACTTACATAATTTTCCACTTCACACAACGCGATATGATCATGTATCCCATAAAACATGTGTCTATACTGTTTATTTTCGTCAAACTAGAAGTGTAATAGTCGATGCATAGCGGACTGTCGGAAATTTTACGATCATAACCGATTGTGCACCGAGAGGTGACGATCACTTAACCATTATAAGATGCGTTTTACACGTTAAAAACGGAAACTTATTCAGTATGAGAACGAATAATTCTGTTAATATAATTGTTATATACAAATTCGGATACTGGTCTTTATACAACAAATCTTATTACTGTACAGTTAGAATATAAAGTCTACAACACATAATAATGTATAAGTAATTCATTATAACCTTTATTTCATAGATGCATAAGGTGTATTAAGCACCTTTCAGTTAAACTCATTGAATAATGAGTATGGAGATGACTTATTTTTTTTAATAAAAGTTGTATATTTGTTATAAAAGTTTTAATATGCGCTATACACATTATTCTAGAAAAACAGTTTAATAAGTCCATTTCTTTCAGTGAAGATTGTGTTTGTTTGAGTAAACAGAAACATTTAAAAGCTCTCTTTTGAATAATAAAAGTACTTTCTACATTTGTAGAGGCTCCCCAGAATTCAATTCCGAACTGTAATAAGCTATAAAAATATGCGTAGGATACTGCCTTTAGCATACCGACTTTGTTGCCTCAAAACCTAATTCCTCTCTAATCGATACGATGGCGAATACTACGTTACTCAATTTTTTTCTTTAGTATCAACATATATATTTGTTTTAGAGAATTTGATCTAAATATAATCCTAAGAATTTATAATTTGTGACGAGATTGATGCTTGTAGATATTCTTTGAACATGAAACTTTTGTGTGGATAGAATACGATACAAGTGATATTTTTCCAAATTTGTAAAGTAATCTAATATATTTTCTATAGTATCTTTAACTTGATTTAATAAGTGTGATTTGTCAAAGTGTTGAAACAGAATCTGCGAATATAAAAAATTTTCTACTGCGAATTTTTTGACAACTTAAATGATATACATTAGGAACGATGAGGGACGAACTATAGAACCTCGAGGTACTCCACAAAATATTAGAATATTATTTAGAAGAATAAATTCTTTGTTATTTTTGAAAAGTTGATTGCCATACTTCTCTCCTAGGAGCTTGTGGTCAATTGCTTTCTCATCTTTTCTGGAACGAATCATATAACTATCCATTAGTTTCCATTTAAAGTGGTATTAACAAAGTTATGAAATGTAATTCTTCAAAGGATTGCTTGTCCTATCAAACAGTAATCAAGTTATCCTGACAGGAAACCCGTGTGTTGGGTATATAATTTTGAATCATAAATAAAAATTTGTACAGCCAGAAGTCACGGAAAATATAAATATTTGTACAAATGCAGAAGAATGTCTATCACGCAAATTTCCATTCGTCACTCAACTACTAGAAGCATTTCAGTATTAAAAGGCAAGTTTTATTATTATCGTTGAAGGTCGTTCTTAGAACTTGCGAATTCATGAGCTAGCCCTTTGCCATTATTACACCATCTATTTCTTGTTTTACGTCATCATATCTGAGTGATTTATAATGGATATAAAAAAAATCCGTTAATTGGAAGGTTCGTGTTAAGCTACAACTTCTTTAAGCAAGGAATCGCAACTTACTTTATCTTAATCTAGAATCGAGTTTTATGACTTCCGTAGTTGCGTTATTACTTTGTCGATACTGCAATAGATAAATTGTATTATTCTTGATATAGAATGAACTCCTCGTACAAGGGTATTTTAAAAAGTAACAGCAAATTTAAGATGATTCAAGAAATAAATACATTAACTAAAATTTCAAATATGGGCACGCTACCAAAAGCGAACATATTTGTATAGTTATGTATACAATGTGTCTCATTTAAATTCAAATAACCATACATTCGTTTCTGAAGTTGTAGACGTTCGGAACTTAGCATAGAATTTTGAGTAATTTTTATCAAATCGATATAATTTTGGTGTCATTGCAAAGCTAAAAGATAGAACCACTCTCCTCTTGTATGCAATTTTTGATTTAAGCCTCATTTTTAGTAAATACATTGTGTGACGATTTCTTGCACAGTTTACTCTTTAAATTTAAACAAAAAATTAACTACTATTACATACATTTTTATTTGGGCCAATATGTTTATTCGTTTTCCAAATAAGTGTTATTAGTACAGTTATTGAAGCTGAAAATCAGCTGTAACCCCCGAATTCTTTGAAACTGCATGGATTTGCATGAAAATTCAGAATAAGGCTCATCTTAGGCTCAAGTTCAAAAGTGACATAAGCCCAATTGACGCCCTTTGTTTTTTAGGGGTAAAAACTACTCCTAAGTGAAAAAATTGAAAAAATTAAGTTTTAAGCATTTTATTGATAAAAAAAATTAAATAATTTTTCATGTTCTTGAACATGTTTTATGATATATTTGATCTTTTCGACCCTTTATTTAACCCTTAAAAACTACCCCTATGCAAAAAATAATGATAAAAAATTGCTTTTTAAAGATTTGGAATGATTAAATCGTGCAATTATTTAAAATAAAAGTTACCTTATAGCTAATAAAAGAATTTTTTTCTTTTCAACCCCTAAAAACCACCCATGTATTGACAAAAATTATAAAAATGTCAATGGTTTTTTTACCATAACTCGGTTAATTTTGAAGCTATCCTACAAAAGCATTTTAAAGATAATTTCAAGAGCTGTAAGATCGTTTGCATATAAAACCTTTTAAGTCCTTGGTTTTTTAAAGGGAAAGGATCGAAGGGTTCGAGACAGGTCGTTTTTTCACTAAAATGGATATTTCAAGCGGCGATATCTCCTTTATTTTTTATGCTATAGGAATTAAAAAAGGCAAAATATTTGTTGAAAAAAAAGCTACATTTTTGTTGTCTATAATTTTTTACGTATCTTTCATAGTTTCAGAGTTATTATATAAATAAGGCTTTTTTTTTTTGAATAATGAAAAATACGTTTTCAACTTTTACCGTACCTTATTCAAAAAATACGCATTCTAAACCGCTATAACTTCAGGATCGTATGAAAAATACTAAAACAAAAATAATTGTAAAGGGTCTACGATTAATTTTAATTCTGATGGAAATGGTACAGCGTTCACTGCTCATTTTTCCTTAAAAAAATATGAGCAACCCATCTGTTTTTGACGATAAGTCCTTCAATTTTGCTCTAATTAATTTTTATAAGTGCTCATTTTGAAGGTCTTTTTGAGTACTACAAAAAAACTCCAGGAGCGTTATACACGTAAAATTAATCCTTTTTCCGTTATTTGACGTTGAAAACATCGATTTCAGTATTCCCCCTAAAACAAGTCCCCTTCTACTAACTATATTTCGCTTTGGATAGAACGTACAACACTTTTTAAAAAACGATTTTCTTTGTTTATTTATAAGCTACGTTTTCGTTCATCACACTTTTTTTAATAAAATGCGTAGTTTTTGAGTTATTCGCAAAAAATACTTCGAAAAAGTGTTTTTTTTTCCATTCAAAATTCCAAGTTTTCAATCGTGAATAACTAAAAAATTATTGATTTCTCGAAAAAATTCTTCCGATATTTTTCGCTCAAAATTTGATTCTCTATCGATTTCCAGTTATTTTTGAAAACAATGTCCACCTTCAAGAAGGGGTGTCAACCCCCAACAAGGTGGAAGCGTCAACCGGCGCTATGTCACTAATGTTCATTGACCTTTTCTCTAACTATCTGCCAAATTTCGATCGGTTCAGTTTCAAAGAATTCGGAGGTAAAAAGCTTCAATGACTATATGGACCGAGCTTAAAATATGGGTTTATTCAAGCGCCGGACTGTTAAAAAAGACACTGCCACTGCCATAAACAATAAAAATATGTTTTCTGTCTAAAATATCCCTTAACTTGTAAAATTTGTAAATAAGTTTTCTTAGATGTAGATAGTAAGTAAACAAAGTAGATAGAATAAATCATACTTTTCCACTGCAACCAACCATAGGTCTATTGTGTGTCTTCAAATTAAGTTAAACAGCTTTGAAAGCAACTCCTTCACACAGTTATTAGTTTCCCGTATTTTTCTAACCGAACAGTACATGATACACCCAAAAATTTAAATATTTATTGGAAACCTCTATCGTTTTTTTTACAATTTCATTATTGGTAAGTATTTCTTATGCTATGTGCTGATCTAATGTGTGATTACATTTTCATAAAAAGTATGTATACTTTGAAAACAAAATTTGCACATTCTTGTAAATATATCTTCGTAATAATGTAAGTAACTTTTACTTTCCGTGCTAATATTTAAAATATTATGATTATGTTGTCCAATCTGCAATATATCTGATTTTTACTATTGTATTATATTGGAGTTACACAGTTATATTATATGGTATATTATATTGTCTATTGTATATTGTATATGATTGATGTTATATGGGAGTTATACAGAATAGTTATACAGGGCCTTCATAAATGATAAGTCATGTAGCCGCCGAGCTTAGGCAACCAATTTTGCATGGCTGGTACTATCAAATAAGAATCTCCAAATTAAAAATTATTGTTTTAACAATAATTTTTAATTTTACCGAAATTGCTAGCGAGAAGGAAACAAAATTAGAGTGTTCCAAACAAAATTACTGGTTACGTGGCTTGTATATGCATTTTAACTCTGTATTCGCATTATCTATCATTGCCAGTTAAAAGGCGATGTTCCGTTTTATCCGCCTTTCCTCTACCAATGTGGTACTATAATATACTCCTAAGATGCTATTTTCGTTTTGTAAAAATCAGTATGAATTTCGTATCACCATTCAACTGAATTTTCTATTCCAATGTTCACTTTTAGATATCTTTTATATGGTGTATATATTTCCTTGGTGACACATAAGAATGAATTATCTTTAGACGTTCCCCTTGTACCCTTATACTGATAGACTAGTAATAAATCATGTCGATCACGTTCTGAGATAGCAATAGCGCAATCAGTAAGGCTGTTGCATTAACTCGACATGGCCTGATAATCCAAGCTTTTTAATATATTCCGTATTCTAACTGTGATATAGCTTAATACTGGGTTTGTTTCGAGTGTTAATTTTAACACTCCGCTACCACATATTTTGTAATACAGAATGACGATGTTTCATTTCCTTTTGTATATCGTGTCTGTTTCAACTGATAAAAGCTCTGGGAAATTTTCCAATTATCCAGTATACTCGTATGTAACAATGTAACTGCGAAATAATCTAAATTGGACCTTAATTTAGTTTTTTTTTTCCTGAAAGGAAATAAAAATACCTATACACAAAGAACTTTAGATTTATATGAATTCGGTTTCAGGGGTGATTATAGCTTTCTGCAGTAAACCAATACTTTGCAAACTGTTTTTATTACGGATGCGCGGTTGTGGACTATTTGCTAATGGTTATAGATTTAGTGTTTGCAGAATGGTTGCTTGTTTTGACATTTTACACTGACATTTGAAATAAAAATAATAAACTGGCAACGGAGAGAAAACAGCAGAGATCTGTTAACCTCAAATCTATCACTGATTAGTTGGAGTAGAACTGTTTGCTTTTTGTAATTACAGTTTATGGAAGTGGTTCTTCTTGAGATGGCAAATAAAGTAGAGGTTACTATATTCTATATTATCATGGGGGACTACGATTTTAATCCTAACCATCAATGTTTTTTACTTAATTTTGTCCATATTAACACTTTCAAATACCTAGTTAGTAATAATTAATAAAACTCGAATAATGTAAATGATACTTTGCAATGCAACGCTCATGCTTCGAATTGACAATTCACAGATAAACCTGCAAAAAGTGTGATCGTTAGCAAACACTTTGCTGATATCTTTAAAATCCTACAGGAACACCAAATTCCCACCGTTTGAGATTTGTCCCGTAGAAACGGTAATTTTTTAATACGCTTGCTCCGGACAATTGAAAACTGTTAGAGATTACTGCAGTATCAAACTTTATAACTATTCTTCAATACACACAATGAAATTGGCAAGAAAGAAAGAAAAGAAAGAAAAATAATGAAAATAATTTATGAAAAAATTAAACTATTATATAGATTAATTAATTAAATGGTTTCAAACTATACAAGTTGAATACGAATTAATCTATATAATTCAAAATGATAATGTCCTGGATACACATAAAGTTGTTCATTCATTTTATGACTATTGAATTAGAATTCAACAATACGTCCCTACATACTTTTTTTAAGAAAAAAGAAACTAGCATTACCCAAATATAGGAAATATCAGTTCTCTGACAATTTTCTTAATATATTATAAATATATTTATTCTTTTAAAGGTGTTTATTTACTCATTAGTCAAATCTGCGTTATATTCTTTAATATCTACAAACTTACACTGAAAGAAATCATTCAAGTGAGGTGATTTGCAGGAACATTTTAGCCACTGTTAGTAAAATATTTGCAAGAACAAACATATCATGCTGCGTTTTTTTAAAACGTTTTAAATGACAACAAAAAAATCACTTATTCCTATTTAATAGCTCATTTGAAATTTTATTTCATTCAACTGTCGGTTAAATGAATATACTTTCTTGGAATTTATTTAATAAGACCGGCAGCACACTGATACAACAAAAACAATTTCATACAAAACGTTTTGCTTTACTATAAAACGTCTCAACATACATTAAAGTGATAAAAACACTAAGTAACGAAACCCTTTTGTTAAAAACCAATACAGTTTTTCCCTTGTCAACGTATACTAATAAAACAAAATGAATTCTACTATAGAGTCAGACTCGTCAGAGCGAAAAGATATTAAAGTTTTGTGTCTGTGCCAGTGGTTGCTACTATCTGTTACTGAAAAAAAGGATAAACAGTAGTTTAAAGCTGTTTATTAAAAAGCTACGCAAAGACATAGTAAATTCAACAATTAAATTAAAAAGCAAAGCATTGAATGTTTTGAAAATGCTTTACATGCAATAAATAGAAGGCAAAATTAGAAAATACGATACTAATACTCGAAATGGAATATTTTCACACAAAACAAGTGGTCGCGATTGCATATTCGACGACAAAATACATGTCAAAACGTTTTGTCAGTGTAAACACAATGCTTAAGAAAAAACGCACTTTAGCAAAACGTTTTGCTAGGCGATGTAACATTTTTATTTAAAAGTAAAACATATTTATTAAACAAAAACACCTTCCAGCAAAAACATGTTGACTCTACCTGTTTTTGTACGTTTTAAAATGTTTTCTGCTTTGATTTATCAATATGTGTTGGATACTACTTAATACATTGGAAAATAGTTTCTAATAAAATTAATTACGTTTTGTGTGAAACCGTTTTTGTTCCATCAGTGTGCTGCCGATCTAAGGAGTACTGAACTCTTATTTGTAGCAAATCAGGCCTAACTTACAATTTTCCGGAATAAACAGAAATTTGTCTCATGCAGTGCAAATATGTTGATCATTTGCTTCCTCTATCTTCGGCTGAAACCCCTCTTCTTCCCCAAGGTGCTGAAGATTTTCCACTTGATTTCTATTGCCGATTTCCATATCTTGATCAACACACATCATTGAACATGCAAAGTACCCCGGCGTCTTGTATTCAGTCTCAATAATATTCAATAATGGAATTTTGTGCTCGAGAAACTCGAGACTCTAGTACGTACCCTCCTCTTTATTTTTCACACTCTTGACGGTTATTGTGTAGGTATCAAATAAGTTGGCTGTCAGTCTGCGATCGCGGCGGCCCTGCGACGCTAGGACGCAGATTTTGTTCGGCTCCGCTAACTCTCGGTGAAGACCTACTTCAGACGTCTGCTAGCGGAAGAAGGGGTTCCTCGGTATCTCATGTGATTTCATCTTGACGTAAGACCTTGAGGTCGCCAACAAGGAAAAATGAAATTTACGATTATCCGCCATTGGGAGTCCGATATGTTCAGGTGAAGAATACAAGATCCAAGATTTGAGTGGTTGGTGTGACCTAAGATGCCTTGGAGGCACTAACACTTGCTTTTTTCCAAATTTGGACAAATATTTACGGTTTGGGTTTTTTAGTTCACCCTACACAGCACTTGCGGGTCTGATACCCATATGTCTAAAAATCACTGTTACACACTCACTAAATACAGACTGTTGTACGGACTCCGTGGAGTGCCTATACGAAAGCTTGTAGAAAGCTTGAATTGTAGCATAGAGCCAAGGAAACATTGAGCTCGAGTTAAGAATCTTTTGTTGAGAAATAATAACTCAGATTGTGATTTCAGATTTATTTATGTTTTGGTATGTATAGTACAGATTTGCAGCAGGTTTCAAATGCGAATCCTTTTGCTTGTTGAGTATACACTCCGGTCAGGCACCTACGTCCTGATTAAATAACTGCAAAAGACCAAGGTGCGTGTTCACTGGCCAGCGGGATGATTCCGATAGTGTGCCTATTGCGTGGACCGGTTTAGTGTCACCACATTCAGATCGGGGATTACTGCTTTCCCGACTAGTACGGCTGTCTGTGTGAAGCGAGAAATCTAAAATTAGACATGTAATAATCCTGTCTGGAGTCCGGAGGTTGAATTTGAAGTCAATAATTTTCATTGATTTTTCGAAAGTTAGTCGAAAATTTTTCCATCCTTGGCTCTCGTCGGCGATCTCGGGGGTAGGTTTAACACTGATTATCATCGTTGGTCTCGTCCAAGCGACTCTACGGTAGAATTTTGGAAACATTGGCGATTTTGTATAAGTATGTGGCTGAAATCGCACTAAGAATGCGACTGGATTGCTGAGTGTATCAGAAACATAGGCGAATTTGATTTCACGACATCTTCTTTTCCGGTGGCAATCTTCCTAGGATTCTCGGAAACTAGCTGCCCCATCGGAGAAGCAATCTCAGTTACTTATTATATTATTGTCGTTATGCATATTCACTTATTTTGTAATGTTGGAATGCAGTATTGTAGGTTTATATTGTGTACTTATCATCATCTTTGCCGAATGTACGGAATGAAACAACACGAAGGACCCTTTTTACTGACTTAATTAGGGCAACAAAATATCGATCTAAAGCTCACTAAAAGGAAATAACTTATTTGTTTGGATTAACTTGCTCACTTTGGATTAAGAAGTTGACTAGCTTGGAATAACAAAAATATCTAGCAAAACTTTCTACCTAGTGTGAGTCATTCTTAGCAAAGCATATTTGGTTGTGGTAGGAAGGCATTTATTTTCCTTGGCGCCTATTTAATTCAGACACTTTGCTACGTTTAGTGAATTTTTACTAACTATAGCAAAAAAATCAAAATAGTGTCTTATTTGTATAAATATTTTATATGGGATAGTGAGTAATCTAATCGAATCACATGTGTTGTTACTGACTAACGATTCGCGAAGTCGAGTTTGATAGGGAGTTAATAAATTCTGTCGAACCAACAAGGATTGAATTAGCTGAACGTGAGTTTAATGTGAGAGTTTCTAGAGTTGCAACGTGCACTGATTGTGAACGTAGACTTGTCTGATCATGAATTTCCTTTAAATGTTTCACAACCTGTATTTCGGATATATATTGTATATAATGTAATTATTATTATTATTAATCATTAATAAACGAACACAATTTTTATGAAACGCTCAGATAGTAAAGATTTATTTTTAGTAGATACACTGACGTCATAGATAATTTTTTAAATCGAAAATGATTGTATTTTATATGTATGCTGTTTGATATTGAAACTGCTGCTGGTGGACTGTAGTTAGTTATTTTATTTTCGTTTTTACAGACAATACAGTGAATTTTGAATTTATTTTTGATTATGCTCGTGCACTCTCACTGACATTTGCATGCGTACTGCCGGCTCGGAGCGTTCTCTTGCCACCCTCGTCTTTCATCCAGGCACTTGACACTGAAACGTACGCAAAAGATCTCCAGCGAGCACACACGCGGCACACAAATGTTCTATTCCCAACATATGCGACACTCTTTTTTTCAATACATCTTTAACTACTTACGCTTGTTTAAAAATTAAGAAATGTATCTTCTGATAGTTTTTGAAATAACTTTCAATTTGAATTATACAGGGCAACTCTTAAATGCGAACATATATTTTAAATGGTACAGTTTACCGTGTAGAGCATGCAATTAATTTTTTTTGTGAAAAAATTGGGAATGAAAAAGTCAAATTTAAATTAAACACCAATTTTTGTATAAACAGGTGTGAAAAGAGTTAAAAGATAATCGTTTTTTAGACGTTATAAAAAATTTTAAAATATCTTCATAAAAATGTGTAGAGTATCTTCTTGCCCTTGCCATTCCTAGTTCATCAATAAATTATTTCTGACTAAATATTGAGCTTTTATTGAGAGGCGGACATCCTACAAAATGTGTACAGCAAAAAAAATCAGCTTAATTATATTCATTTTGGAATATTTCTTGCACAGAAAATACTCCCGTATCATATTTGACCAAGGACGATCCGGAGCCACGGATCGAAAATCTAATACGGATACTTCACAGAACACTACCCACGACAGTGCATACTTTCAAGCAATCAACATTGTTTAAGAAACACATTTTCATAAATTTCAAGTAAAAAGAATGTGTATTTAATATTAATAAATAACTATTGCAAAGGCCACGTCGGCTTATTGCCTCTCTGCAAGACTAATTGCGTTAAAAGCACCACGCGAATTAGTAAAGAAAATTTAGCTAATATAGGGAGGAATTCCGTCGCCTACTTACTAGATTTAGAAACGACGGCATCGATGGGAAGGTTAAATACTTATCAGTGTTAGCTATTCTTAGGTAGAATTCAGTCTTGTTGCTGCTAATATGCGGTATCAGACCCTTTTGGTGAACCTGCTGTTTCAGATTCTTTCAACATTGTATTAGTAACTAATCATTACTTGTTTACTAAAGTCCTTAACGGATTTTATTTTTTTATTGGTAATTGTTAAACCCAATTTTAACTTCGTAATAAAGAAAACCATCGAAGATTGAATAAATCATTTCCAGCAAGTGAAATACTATCATGTGAACAGTTGAAGAATTTAAAAGATAGATGTAAAGCGTCACGTATTAGTTATAGAAAATATCTATACCTATCTGTGGCCAGTGTTGACCGAAACATCAACTTTCTATCGATAATAACACAGGCCAACAAGGAAAAAATTCCAGAGATCAGACACTGCGTTTCCGAAGGCATTTGGCGCGCTGAATCCGAATCTGGCCTCAGAATTGATCCATCGCCCTAGGTTTCCGAGATATTCTAACCTAAAAGTGCAAAAAACACGTATTTTTGCTATTTTCAAGGTTATGTAACTTGGCGAAAAAAATTTTTTTTCTCAAAACTGAAAATATCATTGGAAACTACTATCTTTCCCCTTCAAAACGCATTTTTTTATTTGTAAAAAGCTTTATTTTTCGCGGAGATATCGTCGATTAAAGATGATCAGTATAGCTACCTTATTAAACCATGGCTCGACCTATAACACAATTAATGGGTATTAAGGGTTATTGGGTAATAGGGCTTGAAGTTAACCTTCCTGACGATTAGGGCTCACAGCGCTTAGTGTTGTGGGGTTATAGGGCTTGGGATTAACCTTCCAGACATATAGGGCTTGGGGTTAACCTTCCTGACGATTAGGGCTCGCAGCGCTTAGTGTTATTGGGTTATAGGGCTTGAAGTTAACCTTCCTGACGATGAGGGCTCGCTCCGCTTAGTGTTGTGGGGTTATAGGGCTTGGGGTTAACGTTCCTAACAATTAGGGCTAGCAGCGCTCAGTGTTATGGGGTTAGCCATGATGTAATAATATAGCCATACTGGTCATCTTAAATTGACGATATCTCCGCGAAAAATAGAGCTTTTTCCAAATAAAAAAATGCGTTTTGAAGGGGAAAGATAGTCGTTTCCAATGATGTTTTCAGTTTTGAGAAAAAAATTTTTTTCGCCAAGTTACATAACCTTGAATATAGCAAAAGTACGTGTTTTTTGCACTTTTAGGTTAGAATATCTCGGAAACCTAGGGTGATGGATCAATTCTGAGGCCAGATTCGGATTCAGCGCGCCAAATGCCTTCGGAAGCGTAGTGTCTGATCTCTGGAATTTTTTTTTTTTTGAAATTTTGTCGGCCTGTGTAATAATCGAAAATAGTGTGCAGTAGGTATACTTTCAAAAATATTATTTAACTGTTTTGTATTAGTTCCATTTTTAAATAATTATTTAAGTTATTAAGTAAATTGAAGTAGATAAAATTTGTATTTTTATAAAATTTTATTTATTCTCCATTAAAAATGTATGTAAGCCACCATATATCTACAAAAATTCAGCTAATTGATATCAAAAATAAGAACCTATAATATTTAGAAGTTTGTTTTATTAGTCTTAATATAAAAAATATAAAAGAAAAAGAAAGAAATTCATTACTAAAAAAAAATCTAATATGGTGTTAACACTGTATGTAAAGGTTGCTGATAGAATTCATTTTCTTCAGAATAAGTATCGATGATACTACAATGTTTAATTAAATTTCTTGTTATAAACTGATAACGGTTAAATAAATGACTAAGATACGAAGGTTTATATTTTTCCGTTTTTTCCTAGAGCAGACGAAATTAAACTGCAACATTAAATTTGGTCTGCCCTGAAATGTGAGTCATATACAAGAAACAACCTCATTTCCAATTCAAGTTATGTAGCCGGTGAAGAAGTATTTCTGCCTTGCGAATATTAAAACGAATTCCTTAGATGCATAAAAAATTTAACAGAAAAACTTTTAATTTTTAAAGAACTTTGCTTTGAAGCTATAAGTAATGCGAACATTCCGCTATTGATTTTATTTCTGTTGGAATAAGTTCTACCAACAATTTTATATCACTGGCTGTTATTAATTTTTCTAGAAATATGTTTTCGGCTTTGCATAAGGCTAATAGATGTGTTTTCTACATTGAATAATTGTAATTCGTATTCTTAAAAAAAGTTTGTTTTCAACACCCTATATCTCACAGACGAAGCGTTCTAAGACCTACGTTTATAGGAACTTTTCTTATTAAAAAATGATTCTCTATAAACTGTTAAAATCCTACTACAAAAAACTGACTCACCCTGTACATTACTGTTTGGTTTGATAGTTTCTACCTAGTCTAGACAAAAAAAATATATTTCAAGAAAAAAATAATTTTTCATGTTACATATGTACAGGGTGGGCAAATAAGCGAGGTAAGCGGCTGTATCTCAGAAACTAGTGATCGTAGAGAGCTACGGTAAAAAATTTTATAGGTAAAGTGGGCAAGGGAAAATGCTGGAAATTATTTTCAAGTTTCCAAGATGGCCGCCAGTGGGCGTTTCCACCATCTTGAATTACATAAAGTTACGTTTCTCGCGATTTTCCCCAATGAATGTAACAAAAAAGTATTTGCGTTTTAATGTTAACTTAAAGTCGAACATTTTTTGTAAAAACAATTTTTCTCTATCTTTCGAAATAAAGTGGTGGGGGGTATTTGAATGTTGTTTTAAATAAATGCCTGTAACTTCGAAACGGCTTAATGGATTTGGATAAATTTGGTATCATTGAAAAGAGCATTTCTTGGGCTTTTAGGTTTCTCGTAATCATGACAGTTGCGACCTACACGGCCGCCGATAGAGGGCGTTATTCGATATTATAACCAAAATATTGGATTTTCTCAAAAAATTTAAATGCGATGATATGACTTTTTTTAGACTAGAAAATAGACAAATGACCAACCAATAAGCCTGCGCAAACCGCATCTTAATATCTTTTTCCTAACTCAAATTATTAAAAAAAAATACTAAACCAGGAAAATTCATATATCCCCATTTAAAAATGCATCGGTTGCTTTCGATAAGAAGGCAAGTAGTAGGCCATGGAAATAAAAGACAAACTCCTCTCTAAAATATTCACAAGAAATGTCAGTTTATTTAGTGCTGTGATTTTAAGTCGCACGTTTTCGTATTTATAAGCGATTTTCCTTTTAAATAAAGTTGTGGTCCTGAAAAGGACCGATTTTGAAAAAAGATTAATGCCTTCTGTGTTCAAATTGCCTTCCGTCATATTCCACACATTGTTCCAGTCTTTCTTGAGTCGACAGAACCGCAGCCTCGATTTCTACCGCTGATAGTTGACGAATTGAGTTTCGAATTCTGTTTTCCATATCCATTCGTGTTGTTGGTGGAGTTTGAAAAACAATGTCTTTTAAGCGTCCCCACAAGTAAAAATCAAGACATGTCAAGTCCGGAGATCTTGCCGGCCAAGGAAATAGGCTTCCCCTTCCTATCCAGCGTTCTCGAAAGGTCCCGTTAATATGGTTTCGGACATTAATTGAATAATGTGCCGGACAACCATCTAATTGCAGAAACATAGTTCTCCTAGTTTCGAGTGGCACATCTTCCAACAAAATTGGCAAGTCGTTGATCAAAAACTCTAAGAAGCGGTTACCAGTTAAAGCTTGATCAAAAAAATAAGGTCCAATAATTCTGTCCCCAATGATACCGCACCACACATTTAGGCTCCAGCGTCCCTGGTGCTGCACTTCTCTTAACCAATGCGGATTTTCAGCGGACCAATAATGCATATTATGACGGTTTACTCTACCATCACTACTAAAGGTAGCCTCGTCGGTCCAGAGAATTTCCGTTAAGAAATTTCTGTTTTCCTCAAGCATGCCTAGCATCCATTGACAATAATTTAATCTATTATCGAAATCTTGTTCATTTAGCGCCTGGTGCAAAACTATGTGGTAAGGATGTAATCTAAAAGTAAAAAACAACATATGCGTAAAAATAATATAATCAGAATAACACTGAATTGTGTATTTGAGAGTATGTGCTAAGATACTTGGAATAAGATAAAATTATTTACCTATAATCTTTCAAAATATTTCTAACAGTTGTTCGTGCTATTCCCAAGTCTAGAGACAATGTTCTAGTTCCTACATGTCTATCAAATTCTATGTAAGCCAAGACATTGATAATGTTTTCTTCGGTCCTTCCATTGCGACGCCTGCGACGTTTAGGACGACGAAAACTTCCAGTATCGCGTAATCGCTGTACCAAGCGCGGAAACATTCTTCTCCCGTAATGACGGCGATCTGGATACCGTGCCGCGTACTGTCTTGCAGCTATAGCTGCATTTTGAAAACACTCGAAATAAATCGCAATCATGTCAACGGCTTCATTATTTGTGAGAGGCATTTTGATTAAAAAGTACTCAAATTATACGCAATCAACAATATTAGGCTGCGTGTGACAAAAGTTTGACGTTACTTGGCAATATTTTTGTTAGGCGATTGTCGTGTCCATGGCCTACTACTTGCCTTCTTATCGAAAGCAACCGATGCATTTTTAAATGGGGATATATGAATTTTCCTGGTTTAGTATTTTTTTTAATAATTTGAGTTAGGAAAAAGATATTAAGATGCGGTTTGCGCAGGCTTATTGGTTGGTCATTTGTCTATTTTCTAGTCTAAAAAAAGTCATATCATCGCATTTAAATTTTTTGAGAAAATCCAATATTTTGGTTATAATATCGAATAACGCCCTCTATCGGCGGCCGTGTAGGTCGCAACTGTCATGATTACGAGAAACCTAAAAGCCCAAGAAATGCTCTTTTCAATGATACCAAATTTATCCAAATCCATTAAGCCGTTTCGAAGTTACAGGCATTTATTTAAAACAACATTCAAATACCCCCCACCACTTTATTTCGAAAGATAGAGAAAAATTGTTTTTACAAAAAATATTCGACTTTAAGTTAACATTAAAACGCAAATACTTTTTTGTTACATTCATTGGGGAAAATCGCGAGAAACGTAACTTTATGTAATTCAAGATGGTGGAAACGCCCACTGGCGGCCATCTTGGAAACTTGAAAATAATTTTCAGCATTTTCCCTTGCCCACTTTACCTACAAAATTTTTTACCGTAGCTCTCTACGATCATTAGTTTCTGAGATACAGCCGCTTACCTCGCTTATTTGCCCACCCTGTACATTTCTTAGAAAATTACCTTCAGTTCCCATTGTTTCAATATTTGTTACTTCTAAAGATGAAGAGTAAAATGGATAACCAAAACAAATACAAAAAAAGGATCAAGGTGGAAAATATAATTTTGTATTGTCAAAAACTCGTTGATACGTATCTACTAAAACTATTCCAAATTTCTTATACGCCATCCAACTAACGACTACATTTAATTTTACTATATAACATTCGCTTCTATCCTCGTGAACAAACATAGCTGTTCAAGTATAAGTAGGTACATAAAATTCTCTTAAGTAGTTAAATATATTTGCCTTCTCCTTATCTAATTCGAAAACACTCTGCTCTTAATAGTAATCTGTCATCCTAAACCAAACTTAATACAAACATGCTCAAACTAAAGCTGTGCCAGTCTCATTATGATTTTAGAAATTTACAATATTTGTGTAATTTGAAAAATTAATGACACCACTTATGTAATTTATGGTATAGTACAGCTTTCTATTCTTGCAAACAGGGTAAATGAGAAATATTCTAAATACAAATCAAGATAGATTACAGTATTTAACATAAAGTGATAATTGTTCACGGTATCAAACATCTAGTAACCTTTAATGAAAATTATTTAAAATGTTTTTATTGGAAAAAAAGGCAGATTTGTTTTGAAGATGATCGAAAATTGGATCAATTAAAATCACTTTCAATATCGTTATGGCATATTTTGTTTCTTCAAAGGAAATAGGCATCTTCAACGGCTCTATTTAAATAATTAAATTAAAGAAATTAATAATTTTACACTAACATTATTTATTTTGCTTTTAAATATCCTCTCTTCTGTCCATATTTGATATTATTCACATCACTTTGATATGAAGTGAATAATGACTTCATGTCAATTATTTTAGTGAATAACTATCAAAATAATCCTTAAGGTCAAAAATTAAAGTCACATTAGTACAGGTCTGAGCCACATGGAAGGTTCTATCATATCTTCAATGCAGAGCTTCAGCGATGTTATTTTCTCACGAGAAACCACATTTATAATTGAAAACCAACAAGATAAACTCCTTACTTTGCAGTATTTTTATTTGCTTGATATATTTTTCAGGTTTAACGTTGTCGACAATAATCAAAGGATTCATTGACCAGTGCGGATAATCAGCCTTAACGTTTTCTAAGTTAGGAATAGAATACAAACAGTTTTAAATACTCTAAAGCTGTCAGTCACTGTTTACGCATTTGTTAGACTGATTGCTACTGATTTTTGAGTCCCTTAGTACTTCAAAGTGTACCCGTTGTTTATTCAAATAAGCTTGGTTGTCTTCTTTAGTCAGGAACTATGTAATGATGCAAAAACTTTGTTTATCTTATTCTTATTTTTTCTTCTACTTAGTCTTTGGGTCTTTGTCTATGAGTTCAAAATAGTTCTACCAATTCTGGTCTATTGTGCTACTCAGTCTCCGTGTTTGATTAGTAGATTTTATCTCTGTACCAAGTCCAAAAATGAACTAACTGATATTTGTCTGAAAGTTTCTCAAGCAAACGGTCTCGCACTCACCTAGGATCTGCAACGCTGATCTTTTTGACAGTTGCAACCTCAGCAGTTTTAATCCTCTGTTAGTTCTGCTCTTAATTCCATTCTACGCTAGAACCTGACATAACTTGATCGCTTTAGTGTTTTCCAATTCTACTAGCAATTGTAAACAGTTTCAAATAAATGTTAAGTTTTTGGCCGTTATTGTTGTGGATAAGATTACATGTGTAGCGCCTCCGCAGATTATGTGTGTGACAGTTTCTGTTTAAAAAGCTCCCAGGCTATAACTTTATTGCTTCCTATGCCTAGGGTCAACTACTACAACTCTTGTTCCAATGTCTGTTTAGGAGTCATCCGTTAATCATATCGAACTTAATTTTTTGTGCATTATCATCCTGCTAGTAACTAATGGTATTTATAGACTTATACTGTCAAACACAAAGAGCTGTATTGTGATTTACTTGGATTTAACACAAAATGCTCATTTATATTACATTCAATCTCGTAATTCACTACAAGTTTTTATAAAAATTTCTAACATAACATTGTTATTAACAATAAATTTGTCAGAGCCGTGATACATACATTCCATTAAGATTTACTTTATTACCAAAAATATATTAAAAATCTCTCACAGCAACAAAAATATTTTTCGTGCATCATCTATAAGCAGTTTTTTTAGGTGGAGGCGAAATGCGGTCCTCACAAGCTGCCACCTCTCAGAAATTTAATTGTTATTCTTCGCTGTATGAAACTTCCCAAAAAGTTTCAAAGTTGAAAATTAATATAATGTGATTTCAAGGTAAACAGTTTAATAATGTTTTCCTTTTGTGGATCAATATTTCATTTACAATGTTTGATAATCGTTGCAGTATTTTGTATAGGTTTTATTTATCGACACAAAATGAGTGTCGAATTCATCTGAACAATCTTTTGCTAACTCGTGGGCCATTATACAAGGGTAAATCAAATATAAACGGGATTTTATTTAAAAAAAATACATACGTGTGTCCGGAAAGGTCATGTCAAAAATAAAGGGGTGTACAGGGGAGCTCAAAATAGTTGTAGTTCTTCATAAAAAAAATTTCCTGTCGGGCTTCGTTATGGAGTTATTCAAGAGAAACACCTCTGCTGTACTCAAAATAACATGAGGTGATAATTTCTAATGATGTCGGCGTATGTAATTATGCGATTTAATAATTATTCCCTACTATTTATAGGAATTTCATAAACTAGACTTTTAAGATGGCCCCAAAGACAAAAATCGAGAGAATTAAGATCGGGACACCGAGGCAGCCACGAAAAAGGACTACCTCGACCGATCCATCGATCGGGAAATGTGGTATTCATCTTCCAATAACGGATTAAGGTGTTCTTGCGGTAAATGTGGGTATTTATCCCCATTTAAAACGTCATCAATGATATGTGGTCCCCACTAACTAGTTTCCAATTAGGTATTCCCATCCATGTATTAATGATAAATTTTTGTTAGTGTTTTGTCTGAATAATAGCATGGGGGTTTTTGTCACTTCAAATATGCAAATTCTATTCTATTTGGAAAGCGGTTGGCGTAAATCAGAACAGCTTCAGAAGCATTACATTGTGCAAGTTCGTACATTAGATGAATATCTGCAAATTCTTCATAGCTAAAATCCTCCACGATATTGAATCAACAAATGGTGTCAAATGATTGATGACAAATATCTAACTGCTAATTATACATACTTGTTGACAGTCACCTCAATTTCCAAGATTTTTGCAAACATATTAATATCGCATTTTTGATACAATACATGTATGTTGTTAATAAAATTGGCAACGCTGTCACAGTTGTATAAATTTAAATGGATAATTTCGTCTCCTCCTTTATAATCCAGGCATATTGAATATCAGTTTAAACTTGGAAATGAACATTATCATGGGATACTTTAATTGCCCAAATTTCATTGTTGTCATGGTAACGACTTAGAAGTTATAATTGGAATTTGTTTTCAAACTTCTTTTTTTGAAGGCGAATAACTCCACAACGAAGCCCAATAGGACTACACTACAACTATTTTGAGCTCCCCTGTGTACCCCTTCATTTTTGACATGACCATTCCTGACATCCTTTATATATTTTTTGAAGAAGAAAAAGCAAATATAATTTATTTTTCTACGTAGTGTAAAAATATATTTTTCCCAGCGAGAAGAATCGCAGCACCGTAGAATGAAGCTGGTCATCTTCAAATCGTTGCCCTCCTAGAGCTTCTGTAAGTGGCCTAAATAAATGAATATCGCAAGGCGATAGGTATATAGGGAGGATGATATGAGGGGCTTGGCGTTGTCGTGGAGGACGATGGCCCCTTGAATCGATTGATCTCGTCTTTTGTGGCGATATGCAGCCCTCATCTCGTTCAACGTCTCGTAGTAGTAAGCAGCAATGATTGTTGCGTCGCTCGTGCAAAAAAAAACAATAAGAAAAGTGCCTCGCTGGTCGAAAAAAAGTCTTAGCTTTCACTGGCTCTTTCCTCCACCACTACATACTGGATTGTTTCGACTCAAAAATGCATCATCCTATTTCGCAAACTTTGCTATAAACCTTTGACAGACCTCCAAACGTCTCCACTTCAGATTTGTAGTCAAACGGCGAGGGACCCATCTGGCACACACTTTACGGAATCGTCTATGATGATCGCTTGACAGTTCCCACAACTTATTCGGACCTGTTCCACAATTTTGGATACCGAGGACGGTTATAGTGTTTCTGATTTTACACTCATTCTTGACCTTCCTTGAACTCTTTATGCCAGCAAACACACGAGTCCTTGACAATGTTTGGTCCCCGAATTGTGCAGTCAATCTCCGTCGCTTGAATTCCTTCACGGGCAAAAAATATTATAATTTTGAGTTGCTCAGTGGATGCACCTATTGCTCCGACATCGTGAGTATTATAGACGAATTGGTTGGGAGTGTGGAATGGCCAGCTCTCCGCACTCCTAATGACCCCACATTTTATTTTGATATAAACAAATGTCTTTTCACATAACCAAATTAAATGAAAAACATATTTATTGTATCACATTTTATTTACTTTTTCAACTTTCTTATTTATAGTTTAAACTTACTAGAGGTAGGTATGCTTTGCCCAATCACTTATTTTTTAATTATAACCCCTGCAAAATTTTCATTTTGATGCCAATAAAACACACTCTTAGTCAAAGTTTGTATCCTAATATTTAGGGTAGGCCATTTTAAGTAATAGAATATCAGGCACACAAAAAAGTTCAAACCCAAACATCTGATATACCGTAGTCAGAATGTATGCACAACCGGCCAGCATCTTGTAAATTCCATATTTAGGGTGAAAACGTACCCAAAAATCGCTCAATTTGACCAAGTGAGAAGTCTTTGCTATACTCAGCCTAACGAGATTATGGTTAATCATTGTTTCTAAAGTAGGTATCTTACTCTTTTGTTTTCAAATGATGTGTGAAGAGGATGTCTTTCGTTTTTTCGTCTTTAGTTTCCGGTATATCCCGTTTCAGATTCCAACAATAGTCAGTCACGCGGTATTAACAGTACCTGAATTTAATGTGGTTTACATAGATCCTAAACCATGAACGGATAGGGACAATTTAAAGAGAGGCAGACCTAATTTATTACTACAGTCTCGCTTGATAAATGAAGTTTGTGATCCAGAATCAAGCCCGATAAACTTGAAAGTTTCCCCACTTATCAGCGATTCTAATGAGTGCTGTTGTTAATAAGTCTTCATTGTTGGTAGAAATGATTCCTGTGAATGACTGCGCATTTATAACCGGCGTCATCAAAGCAGAATTTTTAAATAACAGTAGCTTCAGAGGTTGAAGATTCAATTAAGAATGAATCACCCTGTGAATAGCGTTTTGACATAAATTCATCTGACCAAATATTATAAGATGAGCCACCCTGTATAGGGTCACCCTATCTATACAGCGGATATCATATTTGAATGCCTATCCTCAAAATATAATGTTTGAATGATGGCATTCACAGCAAATTTTACAACAGAATTAATGTCGACCTACATGAATGTGAAACGTGCACGGAGCTTAAACAATTAAGTGCACAATCTTTTATTTTTAACAAATTATATGCCTCATCCACAAACTCAGAGCACTTCTATAAAGAGTGTGATTTTTTACACAATAAACAACTGGATGTAGATCCAGAATTTGTCAGAAAAACTGAACTATATAACAGTTGTTTTTTCAGATTTTCTATATTTTTCCGATGCATTTATAACAGCTATATTTTCCATTGCTCCACAACGTTGCCCAACGAAATCAATGAGTGAAGGCAAATTGGAATTTCATTACTTTTTAGAGACAATTCGGATGCCGCCGCTGTTTTATTGCCTAGTTTTTTATTCACTACAAATAATGAATTCCCACGGACTATTTTTCAAAGCGTTTTCATGAATACATCTAAAAGACGTTCAAGAAATAATATGTCGTGATAACAAAGTTTTTTTTAATTTTCTATTTCCGACCAGTGTAAATTAGCTGGTACGCTTTTATTAGTGTAACGAGAAATTATATTATATTCGGAAGCGGTAATGTTTTTTCTAAAGTTAAACTATTTTTTTATGTTTATTGGAAAAGCCTATTTTTGAGTTGTTAGATAACTTTACGTTCATAAAATTTTAGATATCGTTGAAACGAATGACAGAGAAGTCCCCGCTGTACGATTTTCTTTGTAACCCTTCAGTGAATTCATGTGAATAAAAGGCAGATTCCCCGAAATGTCTCTCGCAATATCCGGTTAGCCTTCATTGTGCGTGACTCACAACCTGAATGTGTGTGGCTGGGTTAAATCACACAATTCTTAATTTAAACGGGTCTACACGTGTAATAGTCTGAAAATTGGAAAGCAAGGAAATATGATTTAGTAAAGTAAATGTAGTTATAACCTTCATTAGATATAATATAGAATCTAGTTTGTGAACTGCGAGATAATCTCAATGTACTTTGTCCGTGACTGCGATACATATCTTGGGGATATGTAACAAAACTTCTTCTGTGTGCGGTACATATCCCTGGGGATACGTAATTTTTTTTACATTTGACCCTATAAAATTAAAAACAACAATTATTGCTATAAACTTACATGTATCTGTAACTATATATCCTAGGATACTAACGTTTTCATTGGCAAAGAGTTTTGAAAAGAAAATAATAGAAAAATCATTATTTCTAAAAACTACAGATTCTGCAACTTCCACAAGATACAGTAAAAATGTGATTATTGAGATTCGCATATTTTTTATAATGAGTACATACCCCCCGAGATATGTACCGCAGTCAACGTGTTAAGTCAAGAACGAATATCTTCAAATATCAATCTAAAAATGCTCCTTTAAAGAAGCATTCTTGTTTTAAATCTTCTAATAAGAAAGATTCATAGTTTACCGATATCTTAAGGAGTGAGTATAAAGGAACTTAAAAATAAATCTTGACAAAAGACAAAAAAGTAGAAATGTTACATACAGATAATTTTATTGCAACATTAATAATTACTATAATTAATAATACTGTAAAGCAAGAATGAGTTTGTCTTCCTTTTTCTGGTGCAAATAAAATTAAAAATGATTCTAAACAGTTATGACCGAAATCATGGGGTATTGTAAGTGAAAGAAACACAAGTACTTATCTTTATGATTCTACTTTTCAAAATGATTTAAATTTCAAATATAGTTCTACAAATACTAACAGCTATCGGAGAAAACTAAGAAATAACTAAGTAAATATGTACATAGTTTGATGCTGCGGCTCAAAGTGTTTTGTCCATATTTGTAATTAATTGTTTTTAATATGTATTGTATGTATAGGTGTATGAAGCAATATCACATATGTGAATAATAAGATTTTCTGTTTCTAATCAAATATATACCTAGGATGTGTCATTTAACACTCCCGCTGACAGTATCTCCGAAATGAAAAAATCTATTTTAGTTTCGGAAACTGGGGTTGTTAGATCCCTCGAATAGCTTCAAATTGCAGTTAGAATTATTAGTTCAAATCTTTCTGTATATATGACGTTCTCGTTAGTTCGACATTACAGGCTTCTAATAAAATGTCACGATCTAAAGCCGCCGTAGCTGCATAAATTTTATTATACAAATTTGCCATGTCTTCTATAAAGCCCTGATATAAAGTGTTTTTTAAATGACCCATAGGAAAAAATCCAATGGGGTCAAATCTGGTGAACGAGCAGGCTACCTTATAACTCCGTTAGTAAGTACCTAACCACTTTCCCGGAAACCTCTGATTTAAGTATTTTTGCACAGCATTAATATTGAGGGGGGCGCTCCATCCTGTTGGAACCAAAAATCATTTACTCTATGTTAAGGGGCAACATTATCCAATAAATTTTATAGTTCGTGTCTTAGAAAATATAAATAATGGTTGTCTGTTAATGTTCCTTGGTAAAGATATGGTCCAATTAAATAGCCATTTAAAATGCCGCACAAAACATTTACAGAAAAAAAACGGTTTGATTTCGGATTATTGTCAGACCAATAGGGGCTGTTGTGGCGTATTACCGTACCATTATTGTGAAATCTACTTTCATCACTCCATAAGATATTATTAAGTAAATTACTGTTTTCCTCATAGAGCACTGCTAATTGAGCTATAAAATCTAATTTCCGTTGCTTATCACCAGCTCTTAATTATTGGACAAGATGAATTTTATAGGGGAAATAGCGATTTCTTTCAAAATTATGCGACAAGATGTCATCGAAATATTAGACTCGGCCTGAAGTTGTCCTACGGAAGTCTTAGGATTATTATTAATAATTTGTAACAGTTTTAATTCGTATCCTTTAGGTTTAGTAAAACTAACGTAATTTAGTAAATTTTGGTATAAACTTACAAATGTTTTCCTATCCGGCTGAGGCCTCATAGCATACCTATAATCGACGTGCAGCAGCAGCATTTACCATATTCTATTATCTACCTATTTTCATTTGAGTAATGCATTATGTAAAAATATTTTTATAATTATATTGAAAGATAATTGATAAAATTCTCTTATAAGATTTACCATTGTACAATTTTTTTTTGTTAGTCAGTAGTGGTGTAAATAAAGTCATTTTAACAATATTTTGTCTCAATGTGATTTAAATAAGATAATAGATTTTCCTGTTAGGTACATCATACATTGCATATTGAAGTCAACATGTCTCGAGAATAAATAAATATTGGGAAAAATTATAGTACAAAAATTACTCAAAACTTACGTTCCAGGAATCAAAAAATTTATTAGTAGCGCCACGATATTTATACAGAAAGATTTGAACTAACAATTCTAACTGCAATTTGAAGCTATTCGAGGGACCTGTCAACCCCAGTGTACGGAACTAAAATACATTTTTTCAGATATTAGCAGCGGGAGTGTTAAATGGCACACCTTGTATATGTAGCCTCTTAGAAAACATTTAACCAGATGTATTTTTAGATTATTTTTTTCTTTTTATTTTTAATTCTAAAATGCATCGGTAAATATGTATATTGATGTCAAGATATTTTTTTTTCATTTGGCGCAATCAAATGCAAATTAAGCCTCATTTGCATTTTTAGCCCCAAACAAAATATAAAATGCAAATCAAGTATCGAGCTTAATCACCATTAATCTGAAGATTTGGCAGTAATAAATTTGTAAGATTTAATTTTTAAATTTTAATCGCAAAATCCATAATTTTTAAGTAATGGTACTAATCTGATATTAAAATTGCCTTTATTATGGATATTAAAAAAAAAATTGTAGCCTATGGTCGCAATTTTCAATTTTATACGTACTGGATGGTCTATTAGTACAGCGAAGTGCAGGAGCTCTGTTTTTATTCCAAATGCAAAAAATATTCAAATAAAAGTTGAAGCGTATTAAAAATATTGTGTTTTAAAATGATGTATGAAAGCATGGCAGTCAACAAATTGGTGTTTTTATAATTATACATATTTTGACATATTTGAATTTTCCACTAAATTCTGCGTAATAGTGTAAATAGTTTTACATTCGGTTACACCTTTGCCAAAATTATTTATTAAATTCCTTAAAATTTGGAGAAAGCGCGATCTGTCAGAATTTGTAATCATTATCAATTGGTAATAGCACTAAAGTATTTGACACTGTGAAAGACAAAGTTGTCAGGCTCTACAGATCTCTAGAACAATAATTGTTATATGCAGGGTGTTTTACATACTTATAGATGATAGCTTTACAAATTTTAAATTAAATTTTCTTTAATTTTTCACATGCAACTCCCTATATTTAATAACTTCATTTTGCATCCTTTTTATGGTTTTTAAATATTATTAGGGTATTCCTACAATTTATTTCCTTTTTAATTTCTGAAATACTTTGAACTGAACTTTTAAATATAGTAAATGTGAAATTAAAATTTATAGCTTTAATTGAAAATAATTTTAAGTGACAATTAATTATAACCTAATTAATAATATATATCAAAATGTTTAATCTAGTTTATTATGGAATGCTTACCTATCTAATTTTCATAACTTTGAAAACTGTTAGTTTGCAGTTCTAAATAAATAAAACAAATTTAATAGCTGTGATTGTGTTAAATTTGTCACTAATTAATAATTTTTTTATTTCCCACGTATTTTTCAAGTTACGCTATAGATAAATCCGTCTGAGTGAAAGCTGAGTGAATCCAGTCAATATTGGGTATTTTGATAATTTTATACATTTTTTATAATATTTGAACTAAAACTGATAGTTTCACGCATATTTTAGTTGTACCTACTCATACTAATAGAAGAAAATTTCACTCAATCGGGTGGACAGAAATTAATATATTATTGAGTGAAATTGAGTGAAAATAAGTTCAATTTTTCTTACAGTGTAGTTGTTTAATAAATTATTTCGTTTTTCCCAAATTCTAAATTATAACCTCAAATACGAGACTGGGCTAGGTTACATAGTAGATTTTTGTAAAATTATTTTAACAATACAAAAAATTGTAGTGATGCTGTCTTGTAAAAAGTTTAAAATATAAATGATCTCTTACATTTTCTTCTCAGAGTGCGATCGGTTGGATTAAATAAAAATAGATAAAAAAGCATTATTGCGAGGTAAATTGTTAACTTTCTCCCTTATTATACGACGCTTTTAAAGTAAAAGAAATTGTGCTTTACGGAAAATTACCACAATCACAATGTTTTGGGTTTCCATCGACTGAACTATAGCTGCAAATGTACAAAATATGATAAATGTCCCGATAAATCTTTCAGAATTTTTCAGGATCTAATGCACACAGGTAGATCCTGCACAGCAATTCGACTGAACTTAAAGATGGGCTATATTTTTAATAGAGGCCAGCGTACGAACTAGGAGGGATGGAATATTCTAAATTGTATAAATCAACCATAAATTTCGTTTGATATTATTCAGACCTTATAGCGAATTCAATAACAAAGTAAGAATTTCAAAGAAAGCGTCAACGAAATCTATGTACTATCAACAGTAAAATGCTTTCACATCAGCAACACAATAGGTGACAAATAACGAATTTTACAGACATAATAATATAAGGAGCAGAAAATATACAGCACGACAGGAAAGTATATACGTATTTCACGCTGTTTGAAAGTCATACGAGCAACAGAAAAAAAGATATACGTAATAAAATATACCTAATAATTTTTATTTATTTATTGTTGATATATTTTGCAAGATTAATTAAATGGGGTGTTACAGATAAGACAGGAAATCTCTAGGGAGGTAACAGACCTCCTTAAAATAAAACAAAAATTTCATATCAGCATTTGTCTTAAAATCTTTCATTTCTGGGATACAGAGTGTCAAAAGTTCATACACCTGAAGAACCGCATTTGCTTTTATAACTTTGGAAAACATTATTCTTTTCACATAAAGTTAAGGTAAAATGTTCAAATTTGTGGATGAGATATAGTCAACAAAGCATGTCATATCTTCATTTGATAATTGGTAGCAAAGAACATTATTTTGGCCCTAACTGTAGTCCACAAAGTTTCCTCTTTCACACAACATCCTTAATTACTAGAGTACGAATTTTATTGTTCGTTTATACTTGATATATCTACATACAGGGTGTCCCGAAATTCATGCAACAAAATTTGGTCATAGATTCTTAAGACAAATTTAGGGGACCCGTATTTTTTATTTTTGCCAAGTGGCCCCCTCTTTTGGAGTTACAGCCCCCTTGCCGACCATGTCCATTACTTCGACCATAGACAAGATGCATGTCTGACAATTCCGCATTTGTAAAATTTTCCATTCTTTTCGATAAAAGAAAAATTAATTACTTATTAACACTAATGTTATAGCAAACTAAAAGCTTGATAAATTAATAATGACGAAACGCTAATTTGACATTTCTTAAAAATATTCGTATTTAACAGACAAATGTTGACAGTAGCCTACTAGGTAATGTATTAAAGAAATAA
>NW_019417435.1:373282-416030 GCF_000390285.2 Anoplophora glabripennis | reverse complement strand
TATGACATAAAGTGAGCACAAGAAATCAAAGAACAACTTAATCATGGTAAAACAAGTTAAATGTGAAATAAAGAAGTCGTTATTGCAATATCCGGGCGGTCACGACAATATACATATTTTAACATGTAATAAATAATGAACAATCTTTAATAATAATTGTAACAATTTTATATTAGAAAAATATACGCCCCTGAGCATAAGACAATGAAGGCTAAACATATACAGAATTATTATCATGAAACATCTATATTTTACGAACAACGTAATCATGACAAAAACAAGTTAGATGTGAAACAAAGGAGTCATTATTGTAATGTCTGGGCGCCCACTCAATATAAATATTTTAACATGAAATAAATAATGAGCAATCGTTAATAATAACTATAACAATTTTACCTTACAAAAATATATGCCCTTGAGCATAAAGGAATGGAAGCTAAACATACAAAGAATTATTATCATGAAACATCTATAACTATCACAATCCTAAAATTACATAGAACAATTAACAACAAAGTACTTAAAGAATATTACCTGCTAACTAATACCGGTTAGACACTTAATTTTCCACTACTTCTATATTTTTCACACTACACTGATCGTCTTACTTTTCACTCCGCGCTGTCCTCACTTCAACTGCCTATCTTCGACTCTTTTGGCTTCCTTCCAGAATTGCCCCACCTAGGCGTTTTCTTTTTTGCGCTAACTTCTACCGACCGTTAATATTACCTTTCCATTATTGTGCAACACCCATATAACAAACAGGTGACGTCGAAGTTGATAAGATAAGTACGGTTTTGCACAGTATCTCGGAAAACGAATCATTTGCGGACATACGTTTATAAGCAAACTGCCATTATTTTCTCATGTAGAATCACCCCCTGAAATTTGACGCACTTATTTACTAACACCCTGTATATATATTTTTTTGAAACAAAATTACATCAAATAAATTAATCGAATTTTCAAAAAACTGTATTACCGTAGAAATTGTATTTGGCATATTTGCTCCCTACTAATGCAGCGAAATTTGCCTTCAATTAAGGAGGTTTATCGGGTACGGAGGTACGTCTAATGTCTAAGGAAAGTTTCTGTAGATTCGCTAGCGACTAAAGTAGTAAGCCTTTAGATTTGGCAACGTTGTATTTGGCTGATACTCTCTGCTCGGCGTTTGCTCGCTCCCGTTTGATCATTCTGTTTGTTTGAACACCTGCGAATTTCAAATAATACGCTACGTCGAAACCGCGGCGTTGCCGCTATCATGCATATGAAGGATAAGTTAGACAGCAGTTTGAAGGAGAATTATTATAAATTATGTATCTACAAGTACCTAATCGATTTCTACAAGCTGTCATATGGTTCATTAGATATCGGTTTCCTATTTATACAAGTTGCTGTGGAAACTGTTCGTCAATTGTTGCGTATTCTAAGTGGAAAGACCAAAAAATCTGCATTCTCATAAGACTCTGTACTAAATCATGAAAAATTATTTAATATCTCGTCTCTTAGGTATCCAAACTAGTCATAATTTTTTTGAGGATTTTCTTCATATTAATAAGCTTATATTAATTTTTTTATGGATATTTGTTCGTCAATTCCAAATCAGATAAACCTCCTTAAGCCAATAATCAAAGTTTTATCAATGTAAGTGGAACATCTTCAGATATATTTAAGGCAATGTGATTTCAACGTCCTGTATCTAGGAAACCCGGACATTAGTTCATTGACTTTTTAGCCTAAAATGATTCAGAGCCCCTGAAATTATATGGACTTAGAAACAGCCTGTATATAAATAATTTCAAACAATAATATACCTCATTTTTGTCCTACACATAAATAATTAGATAATTTGACTAGAATTAATATTTGTAGCATACCGGTTACGACTTTATCATAATTGTAAATTCAGTATTCAAAATATTTGGGCTGCTATTAATATTGTGTTATGTATGTATATTCATTTTTTTCATGTTGTTTATTCTGTACATTGTTTTACAATTTAGTGTAAGGAGCATGTAATTAATTTTAACTTGGCTTACTAAAGACAGCAGGTACTTAATCAAAAGTTTATTGCAACGACGGCCGAGGTTAATTAATTACGGAAATCTTGACGGATACCCTTAATTATTTCAGTGGAGTGGTGATTTTGTACAAATCTGTCAAAAAATTGGAAAATATGCTATACGTATTTTTTGTTAAAGTATGGCATCATTCAAATTTATTCTAAAAAATTTTATAAACAATTTTTATTTTAGATTATTAATTACATTTCTTTGGCATACGTAGAAATATGGTATTAAAGAGCATTATATACGAGGTCTGTTCAGAAAATAATTGAACTTCTTGAATTACGTACTAATGGAGACATTTTAGTGATATGCGGTTGGCAACATTGCGTTGCGCATAATCTCTGTAACCACATATTCTTGGATTGTTGATATCTCATTTAGTTTTTGTGATATTACTATTTGAGTGGAACGTGTTTAAATGTTAGTGACGATTTATGACATATAGCGTAGGAAAGTACCGATGGTCTATCAGAAGTTACGTGAGAGCGATAAAGTAAGCCATAGAAATCCATGTGATAGACAAGGATGGCTATAATGAAGGCATCTAATCGTCAACGCCCATTTCGCCCTTCCACAAACGCCAAAAATGGTGACCGATCGTGATGTGTATTCAAGACAATTTCACATTTCATCCTTTTATTTCCAAATTCCAATGTAATGGTTCAGTTTATATATAAAGGTAACATTTTAGACTCAAAATACCTGTTAATTAACCATAATCATAACTGATTAAATTTATTATTTTATGTTAAAAGGAGCGTGGTACAGGAAAAGTGACAATTTTAAATTTGCCTCTTATTTTCTTATGGGAAATGCAATGAGTTAGAAAGAGATGACAGTTGAACGAAGATAAACTGAGGTATTTGGTGACGTATTTGTTTTTTATTGGCTGATTGACTTATGCGGCGACCGTCTCTTTACGGACCGTGATCCGGGACTGCTTCGTGAGACGGAAAAACCGCTGAAAAAAATGTGTGAACAGGAGAGTCCTTTGAAGGAAACAAAGGCCAATAATGTATAAAATTAATAATAAAGTTTAAAAAATAACGTTCGGTTATTTTCTGAACAGACCTCGTATGTAGATTTACAGAAAAAATTGAATTATACAATTTAGAGCCGCAATTGACCAGGAATTTAAAAAAATTAGATTCATATAGGTATCCCAAGACAGCAAGTTTTAAGTAAAAAAATAAAATAAAATTCGAAACAACTCTGTTTTTTACCTTTCGAATTTATTTAAGTACTTGTCAAAGATACTCAAATGGATTTAATTACTTTTGCTCCCATCAAAAGAACCTTAAATTTGTTAACATGGTCTAAAAACAATCTTTGCAGTAGCTTATGTTGTCTATTAGAATAGGACATCACCTTTAACACTTTCTTAAATACGAAAATATGATAAAGCAGGTGGTTAGGATTGGTAGACATTTATAAATTTAAAAAAATATATATGTATAAGACCTTCCTAAAATTATTATTACAAATTTTGCAATTTTGCTCGATATATACTCAAAGATATGTTGTCACCAGTGGGTGACCCAACCATAAGGTCAACCCCAGTAAGATGTTTCGTATTAATAATAATAGCGAAAACATACTAGATAGTAAGATAAATGAAAAATGAATGAATTTCACACCCGAATAATTTTTCTATAATTTTCGGTTTATTTGGAAGTGGCTACAATTTTTGAAATTTATATATTATACTCCATATTTATTTTTGCCCATTTCGCTGAAAAAAATACTCTTTGAACTCAATTAGGCCCGTTTAATATTTAAAATAGATTTCAAGTTTATTAACACAAAATATGCAAATAAAAATCTTACAAGAAAAAAAAATAGAACAAAACGCCGCTTTATCTAAAAAAAAATATTTTGAAAGCATAGGCGTACTCAAAAAAAAATAGGGGGTCCATGGGTGCTGCAACTCCCCTCCCCTCCGTTTACGCTTTGATATTTTAAACCAAAATTACATAAAAAGTGTGCCGACTAAAGATCAAAATACTAAATTTCAAATAAATATCACCATCAATAAAAATTATTTTTTAATTTTAATTTTGACACCCTGTATTTTGAAAATGTGGCTCCGAAATGAAAAGTGGTATAAGAAAAGTCCCATTATTTTAGTCCAAAAAATATATGGTTAATGGGTTGACCTAATAATTTGTAACATCCTGTACAATAAAACGAACACGTAAAAATAGCCTAACAACCAGCATATATGTTATTATATACATATTTCTGTAGGAATACATATTTCTGTAGCATAAAAATCAGAAAAGTATTTATTAATATTTATTTATAAAATTGTAAATTTCATTTAATTCGAATTTGGGAATTTCTGTTTAAAGTTTAAACAAATAACTAGCGCATTCCTATCATGGAATTGTTGACACAAGAAAATCCTTTGTTGTTACCATGTCGATTTACGAGAGAATATATTAGATTTTAGCCTCATAATCCATTTTCTCTATAGACATCTGCAGGGAAGGCAGAAAACGATGATTTCGTTACTAAATCTCACCCTAGCAAGAATCAGGGCGCGTTATATCATATGTTACTACAAAGGAGAAACTAATGACTACCTTATTTAATATACCTTACAGATGCAATGAAAAGGTAAAACATATAACAATTTTATTAATACAAATACAAATGTCCTCGAAAAAATTTTAATTTACATTATTTAATTAACATTCTAATTATAACATTCTGTTTTCTGTTGACTGTGGATGCTTTTATTTCACTTTTCTAATTCAAAATTAAAATATAAAACAAAATAGTTATTTATAGTCCAGGAAAATTAGACGAAAATAGGGCCGAACCTCGGAATTGCATAAACAAGGTTCGATTTTGATGGGACAAAGTGCGTTCTCTTCGTAATTGCATGTACATCAAGTCTACAACGTCTCATGCGGCGCTAATTTGTTTATTTATAAATAATCAATTATTATTAACAAATAATCGTATTTCGGATATTACGTGGGGTGGAAACGGCCAATCTTGATGCGGTAAAGCTCATTCTTCTTCTTATTAGATGTACTTTAACTGTAAAGGACCTCCACCGATCTTCATTTGTTTATCGGTTTTTATTTGATTGTTATAAACAAATTAAACGTGATATCTGCGGTCGGGAGTAGGACTAGCCCATTTGGACGGGATGAACGTAGTTTTATATAGAAAGTTCAAGATCATAAAGGCTCCGACTGATCTTCATTTGTTTTTTCATTTTCAATTTATGGTCATAAGTAATTTGCACTGGCCATCTGTGGACGGGACTTGGAACTTTTTGTTTCAATGTGTAAACAGTAAACAAGACGAACGTACTAGTCGAGATTATTAAAGTATACTTAGAATTTCTGTAGTCAGTTTTGAGTAAGTGGTCAATTTTCAAGATGGATTGTGTGAATTCTGGTGAACGTTGCTTTATTTGTGGCAAGGACGTACCTGTTCTCATTGCAGTGGGCGAAAAAGGCAACAAAATTTGAAACTAACCTCAATTGAGCAAAACGATGGTAATATTACGTTTCTGAATAAATCTGCCCAAATACATGTTCACGCTGATTGCCGGCGAAACTACACACATCCACATAATATCAAATCTGCAAAAAAGAACGCAACTACGTCGAGTGCAAAAAAATATAGCCCGGTTAAGAAGAAACTGCGATTTTGTGACCCCCTATTCGATTGGGAAAAGATTGTTTTGTCTGTGGCAAAGAAGCATCCACTTGTTATTGTTCTATAATCTATTCAACGAACTGTCTTCGCTCTCGCTTGGTCAGTAGGTTTCAGTTCTTGAGTCAATTGAACTTTGTAAGCATGAAGATGCAAACTTTTCGTGAGAATACGCTGCAGAGAGCTTGCCAAAGTGCCAAATTCTTGCCACGGTGCCGAATTGATAGGTATTTAGCAACATTTTCACGAGCTGCTTCCATATTTTTTGTTGAACGATTTGTTAAAGGACAGCCAGAGTGTTTAAGATCACTAATAGATCCAGTCTCATTTTTTAATTAATCTCCTCACAGTTGATGATGTTAAATCACTATTCCGAACAAATGTATTTTGTACGAAAATTATAAATTGTAGCTGTCAAACCTTCATTATTTTTTAAATATTGCTCAACAAAGAAAACGCGTTGTTCTTTCGTGTAGCGCTACAGTTTAATAACGCTGTATTTATTTTTTTCTTTTCAATACCTCTTGACTCCTTTTTTTCTTAAAAAAAAATATACTCCGTAAACCCAGTGTAGTATGCATACTTTTATTTCGACTACCTTAATAATTTCAAATATATCAAAATTGGTTTTCTTGAACATTTTTCTCGTCCTGTATCTTCGGAACAAAGCGACTTTTCAAAAATCATCAAAGGACAAAATTTTAGAATGATCCAGGGAGGAACACATTGAATAAAAACCCTGTATAACACTTGTCTATCACCTAAAAAATTGTTTTCTGAACAGTAAAAAATAATATTAGATATTTCGGTGTCCCTCCCCTTTCTTGTCTGGCTCCTCCAGCATATCTGAAAGTCATCTTCGCTATTGTTCACCCTTATTTCCATACGACCATATGTCGCTCGAAAAGACGCAGGCGTTTAAACAGTGATTGAGTTTCACAATATTCTCAATAGTTTCTAGGAAACACATAATGTTAAATAAATATGTAATAGCAAAGCGAGTTTATGTTTTAAGAGATAATGCTAAACATTGTATAAACAAGGCCGAAGACCTATGAACTTTATTAACATGGTAAAGCTAGATGGACTGAGCACTGAATATAAGAAAACTATTTTTTTTTTGTCTTTTCGATAATTATTCTGACAGAAACGTGGCGTTTATATGATTTAACGCTTTTATGTATTCCAAATTATGATTTAATATACGGTGATGGAATGTTTAACCAAAATGATGGTGTAGCACTATATATAAAAAGCTTGTTTGATTATTCTTGTGAAATTACAGATTTAGATGGTATAAAATTAATAAACATGAAACATATATCGTCAGAGCTGTTTACAGACCGCCATCATCATGCCCTTTGGCTTTCACTAAGAACTTACATAAATTTTTTTAAACAGTCGATCGCGTATGCGATATAGAAATTTTTATTGGCGATATGAACATTGACATTCTAGGTGTTAACCAGAATGAGTACAAAGAGGAATATTTAAATACTTTGCATGAATGGGGATTTATTTCTATGGTAAACAAACACACTAGGGTATATGGTGAGAGTGCATGTATTGACCATATGTTTATAAGAACAAAACTAAACTATGAGTTGTTTCTTCCAGTTATCTTGCAAAGTAGTATAACAGATCATTTTTCAACTGTTCTTCGTGTGTCTAGCCTATCTGTAATAAAAAATAAAATGAATTATAAGAAGATAAAAAATTTATTTAAATTATAAAAAACTAAATCAAACTCTTGAAAATGAATCATTTGATAATTTGTATCAGCAGGGCGACGTAGATATGGCAACAGAATATTTTGTTGATCATTTAAAAGAAATCATTAATAAATGTACAACCAAAAAGTTGATAAAGGGAAATGAAATGAATAGGTCACTCTGGATTACTGACGGGTTAGTAAAGTCGATTAACAAAAAACATGCACTATACAAAAAAGTACAAAAAAATCCGGATAATATAGAAACAAAAAGAGAATACACAAATTATAGAAACTTGCTTACCAATTTAATAAAGAAATCTAAAATTAGTTATTACTAGTCGTTAGTAGAAAACAATATATATATTGTAATAAAAAATTGTGGGAAAATCTAAAAAATATAAACGGAAATTAAATTAACATTAGTGAAGTTAAACAAATAAAAACTGGGGATGACAACGTAACCAATAATCCAATTCAAATTGCTGAAACTTTTAACGCATTTTATAGTCAAATAGGGAGTTCATTAGCTAGTAAAATAAAGTATCACTCAAACTATAAATGTAAACAGACACAAATTTTACAATCAATCTTTCTTCAGCAAACTAATGAGAGTGAAACTAAAAAGGTTATTATGCAGTTGAAGGAGGCAACATCTCCAGGTATTGACGGTTTGAAATCAGAAACGTTAAAAAAATTGCACCTTTTATCTGTAAGCCGTTGAGTTTTCCAATAAACCTATCAATAAAAAATGGAGTATTCCCAAAGTTGTTTAAACAAGCATTAATAAAGCCTATATTTAAATCCGGTGACAAGTTAGACGTTACAAATTATAGACCAATATCGCCGCTGAGCACCTTGTAAAAAATATATGAAAAAATATTGAAAATCAGAATGACTGAATATTTGTCTAAATACAACATCTTATCAAAGCAATAATATGGCCTCCAACAAGCTATGTCAGCGGAGGATGCAATGGCTGATTTAACTGCTAAAATCTATAAATCTTTATATAAAAATAAAAAGGCGCTTTGTATTTTTGTTGACTTGGCTAAAGCATTCGACACTGTTTCTCATGCAGAATTATTAAAAACACTTGAAAATATTGGGTTTAGGGGTGTTGTACTGGATTTGATGACAAGTTGCCTAGTGGATAGAGAGCAAAGCGTTAAAATTAGCGAGCAAGTAAGTTCCAAGAGAGTGGTAAAATACGGGGTGCCTCAGGGTACTGTCCTGGGACCGATACTTTTTAACATATATAACATATATTTAACATATATTAATGACTTGTTTAAACAATCTTCACTAGGCAAAATTATTAGTTTTGCTGATGATACGGCAGTATACTACACAGCGGATAATTGGTTAGAATTGAAAAATATCGCTGAAAAAGATTTTTCTGAAATAATGCGTTTTTTTAAATTCAAACTACTGACAATTAATACTAAGAAGACCTTTTTCTTACCGTTTGCTTGTTATAATGACGCATTGCCAAATTATAAAACGCTTAATTTTCAGTTAGATACAAATATAGAAATATCAAGGACAGATGCAATTAACTATTTAGGTGTATATATTGATAAAAATCTTCGATGGAATCATCATATTGACTATATAGTGAAAAGGTTGAGAACCTTGATAAGTAGATTTAAGCTTTATAGATGTATATTTAGCGAACGCTATTTAAAAATTCTTTACTATGCCCTGGTGTAGTCCCATCTTAGTTATGGAATAATAATATGGGGTGGAGCTACTCCACTCTCCTCTTAACTCCTTTCCACTCCTTTTAAATACTCATTTAAAAAAGCTTGTATGCATGCAGAAGTGGCTACTTAAGATTATTCACAGCAAAATCATCATATGTACTTTATAAAGAAGCACAATTATTAGATATCCGTTAGTTATTCTTTCAAAACCTAGTCATTAAATATTATAAAGTTAAATCCAGTACCAAAGATATAACTCACTCTTATGATACCCGAATAAAAAACACATCTGTGGTAATACCTAAATGTCATAAAACAATTGGTCAGAGATGTTTCACTTACCTAATTCCTATTGTGATATCTGAAATTCCTCTGCATATAAGAAGAATTAATTCAATGAAGCTACTAAAAAAGACGATACAAAAATGGTTATTAATTACGCCACGTGAAAAGATACACCTAATACAATTATTAGGAAAAATACTTACTGGTTTCAACATTAAACATTCGAGTTCAGTCTTCTGATACCTATCATTATTCTACTATATTCTCCAAACGAAATAGCTGTTATGCTCTGTTCATAATTTGACAAATAATTAAAAACCATTGTTCAGCCCACGCACAAGTTTACTTTTGTGGGCTTCTCTATATTTATTTTGTCATTCTAGTGTACTTGTCATGTGTCATCTGACTTATGTTTCCTCATTTGTCATTTGTAAGAAGTGATTTATTATTATTATTATTATTATTATTATTATTATTATTATTATTATTAAAGCAAAAGATAAGATAAAATATCAATACAAAAGCAGTAGCATTTTCTGAGAGCTGAGTAAATTTTATAGAAAAGGTACTCTTTTCATTAACAATATTTTGACATAATTTGTATTAAATTTTTTCTTTATTTTTAGGTTTTAAGCTAATTCAATTTGTAAACTTTCACAAAAAAAATATCCTTAAATTGCGTCGTGAAGATCCATAGCGCTGCTAGGTCTTATTATTCCACATCATGTCCGCCGGCAGTAAGGGATTCAAACAATCCAAGCACTAGCTTATCTCGATTAATATCCTGAGGTTTTGATGATGAGTGTCTCACCAGCTTCTCCAAGAAAAACATAAAGTCATATCAATGGAAAGAATAAAAAATAAGTGTGTCTTTATTAGTTCTTTGTTCACTTCTAATTCACATATTGAGTAGTCTGTATAATTATTAATAAAACCAATTGATTATTAGATGAGAATTAATGTTAAAAAGTGATAGACAAAACGTTTTTAAGAATATTTTAATTCGTAGAGAGGACTTTTAGTCAATAGTCTAGCCATGAGATACCAAACAATCTTATAAACTTTTCTGAATACTTATACTTCGTAATAAAAGAAATTTTCTTGGCCCTATCCCAAAAACAGCAATTTTGTTTATTAAGAAAACTAAATATTTGTTAATTTAAAATCTTAAGTGATCAGATTTTTTTGGTAAGAAAATTTAAATTAATTCACTTGTGTGTGACAAAAATGTATTTTAGTAAATTTCCATTCTCGTTCATTATTTAAAAACTGTCCTTTTTAACAAAATTATAGAGATTTTCTTTCAAGAGAAAATATCCAACAATTTATATTTTTGTGAAAGAATATTTCAAACGATTTAAATTGCATTGTAATCCGCATGTTGTACACAAGATACAACTTTAAATTATATTATAAAGTATTGAGGGGTTTGGAATATAAACTTTTCTCTTAATTTCCAAATATTCTTTAGGCACGTCTAACAAACTTTTTTCTAAAATCTAATTATCTTGATGTAAAATATAACATTTTTAAAATTATAGAAGTGTATAGAACTTATTCCACATATTAAACGTTTATTATAGATAACTATTTGTTTATATCTATAACTATCTTGCAATTTGTACAAGTATTAAACATTAGCTGAATTTTACACGAAAAATCAGCGATATTATTGGTGTTAATTATTTCTTCTTCGCCAAATTATTACTATTAGCAAATTTCTCTTTGTCTCTCCCACCTTGTAAATACTTCATTTGCTATGTCTAGTTTATTTGTAAAAGATTCCTCTATACAGGGTGTAACTTTGAGTGGGAGTCATATTTACACAGATATTTACACAGAGGCTATCTTACACGTAGCTAGAAACACGTATCAATGGTTTATTTTTCAGTCCAGATTTCGTCGTGAGAATTTAATTTTTTTAAACCTTTTTTTAATAATTTTCCTACACCGCCTCTGGACAAGCTAGTGTGATCTCAAACAACAGCTTGTGTTAATCGCAGCGCATGCACAATTGAACTGCGCTATCCATTTTTGTCAAATCTCAAAATTTAAAGAAAATATTATTAAAAAACAAATTTCACATCACGGCGAGATGCACCGGCAACACCAAATATTAAGGCAATCTAAAAAGGAAAAATGAATATCTAGACATTTTAAAATTTTCACGTCTAAACGTATTTTATTCATTAGGTATACAGGGTGATTCAGAACTTATCCAAATAAATTTTGGACGTACAGGGGACTCTTACAAATACAATTTTGTAAAAAAAATTCAAAAAGGGCAGTTCGAAAATGATTTAAAAATACACTTCTGCACGGCACTGGAAACGGGTCCACTGTAAAATCTGACCTTGCACTTTGCGACTGGCATGGCGGCAAAGTGTGATAAATAAACAGACAAAAACTTTCGCAAGGAAAAAAATTACTATAATTTTATAGTATCTATTTTATATCAGCAAATTCAACTGCTTTAGCCGATATTGTTATTATTAATTAATAAAATTAATTTGTGGCTTTAAATAATAAAATAATTTGACATACCTGATGTTACAACAACTGCTCAAAATTTTATCCACGGACGTGTAAACACAAATCTTGTCTTGCTTCACCATAACACAAATGCCTCACCATAAACAAATGTTGTCTTGCTTCACCATAAATTAAAACTATATCCATCAACTCCGAGTTGTTATACACGCAAGCCATTTTTGACACTAACTACTAAAAAACTATTGTAAACACCACCACAGTAAACACTATCGCAACGACGACGATTGTAAAATCGAATTTCTGTATTCGGAGTCGCTAAGGCCACGTAGCTCTCCACGCGTATTGCGAATGATGCTAGAGACTACAGTTGTCCGGCTATGTAATGGTTGAATGTACTCCAACTTCAATAATTTTTTTTCTCGGAAAGTATAAGGATTTTACAAAAATTTCCATTTCTCACACCGCATCTATTCCCAAATTTTTTTGGATAAGTTGTGAATCACCCTGTATATTATCTGGTGCTTGAATACTAAACGTTTCAAGTTGTTTTATTTGACAAAACTTTTGTCTTCCTTGGTTTACAGTTGTCAGCATGCCGTTTCAGGAAAACAAGTTTTGATATATCAATGTATTTCTTTGTACTAACAATAAGTGTTGCTCTCAACATGGAGTAGTTTGACAATAACGTAGATGTCTTCAACTTTGTAGATAAATCGGAAAAGTATGCATTCATAACATTTTCGGATCGGGAGGTCGTTTCAGTGCAATAGGTTTTGAAAGGTTTGTAAGTGAATTCGTACTTTTCCCTAATAATATTTTGTTGCAACTGCTACTAACTCGGGTGGTGTTTCGGTCACCTGAACATCATACCATTATCCATTTTAAATATTTTTTAATTATTAGCACTTACAGTATTAAAATGAGTATGCATTAATAAGAATTTCTTAGTTCATATTACTTAATTAATATTATTTACGATTTCTGAAGAAAGAGTATGTGCATCTCGTAGTAAAAGCAAATTCCCGGAATCATTGCTTAATTTGCATTGTCAACAGGTATTGCTTTTAGGTACACAATATATTATTTTTTCACTTTTTACTGTTGTGGCGAAAACTTAACTTTTAAAATATAAATATTAAAGAAAAAATTACTATTAATAGAGTTCTATTTGTAAAACCAATGTATATAGTCCTTTCAAGATAAATATAGGAGGATTTTCATGAAAATAATTTCCAACAGAGCAATGTGTCACTTGAAACAGATTCCCAGAATTACAAATTCCAAGGAATTACGAGGTGTCATTTCAAATTTATTTTCGGCCATGCCTTCTGTAGTAGTTCCGTTTCACTGATATAACTTGCTTTCGTAATTTTTAAATTAGAAATTACATTTGCAAAATTAATAGTAATAATAGTAATAATAATAACAAATTAATAAACAGTAATACATTTTTAATTAAGGTTATAACTTAAAGAGGTTGTTATATTGATTTTTGAGATAAGTACGTAAATAATTTTTAAATTTATTTCAGATTTATTTAGCTGTATGATAGGCATTTAAAAAAATAATAAACCCAAAAATGGTTCGTTTTTCGACTTAATTGAAAGATATATTTTTCCTTAGAAATACTATCAAGGTATTGGCCACCGGATCGGGTTGACTTGAGGCTCTTTCTTCGGACGAATCGGGCTGAGCCGCGCGGCACCAGCGCCGGCGAGTTGGTAGCCTTTCACACTCTTCCTGTATGGTGTCATATAGAACGATCTGATCTGGCTCCTTCTTTACCAACAGTGGTGGGAGGTTAGTCGCCCGCTCTTCCATAAAGAGGTTTCCAGTTGGGTCGTGCGCCTCCTCCGTGACGATACCCAACAGGGGTGGATAGCTCTGAGGCCTTCGTTCTTCCTCCATTGAGGACGAGATTATTGGCCTGCTAAGGAACATGATTCACGCTCTATTTATCCAAGACCCTGGATGTTGCACTTCACTTGCTTTATTAGTTCAAATAGGGTTTAAACTGACCCAATTACAGTTCAAGTTTTTTAAAGGTTTCCACTGACCCTGTATTATACAGGGTCAGTGGAAAGAGCGGAGCTAAATAGCTCATAAGAGCGATTTTTTAGAAAGAATCTAACTCGAAATATTTAAAGAAATATTTGTGTACTTGATTGTTTATTTTGGTTAAATAGAACAATAATGGCGTATACTGACTTTTACATACAAGGACTCAAGCAATTTTGAGTGTATATAAACACTGGCCAGGATTCCGTTCCTGGTTATTGAACTGCCGATTCTCAAGGTTGACGTTCGATCGCACCCACGGCAGCTTCTACGTGCGTCTCTCTTACGGCCTTCGTTTTACTACGGCTCTCTGTACCCTAGCTAGATTGCGCGTCTCTTTAATGATTTACAGGGCTGCTGAATCGGGATAGATGGGCTGCATGGAGCCGTTTTTAGGTGCGATGGGGGAAATTTTGGAAAGATTGGTGAAAACGTCTAATTCCTGCGCTGCCGCGCACCACCGCATCGTTCTGAAAGGAACTGTTGACGGCATGAGTAGGACATTTTGTGACTGCTTGGAGCGTTTTGAGCACGTCAATGGAATTTTGGAAAGGTGGAAAGGTGAAATTTCCATTTTTCTGGTCGCACTGGGGCTGTAGGTCTTTTGGGACATCGTCCTTGACCCTGGCTGCGGTCGATTTGATTTGAGGCGGTTGTTTCCGGTTTTTTGATCCCGATCATCTATCATTCATCTATCTACATCTTCCAAGATATTCAAATAAATGTGGTAATTTGTTTATATTTCAAAACTCTGTGTCGCGAGAAAAGAAGCGATCTTAAAATTTTGTTTTATTTTATCATTTTAATAAAAACATTAATCTGAAATAATAAAGAAATAAGTAATGACTAGAACCTAAAAACACACAGATATTTTTCACGTTTCACTATTATTATCGTAATAGCAAGGAAGAGAATGCGATACCAAGTTTATCCATGTTAAGTGTATCGCTTCCGAGTGCAAAGTCTTTTATCAGCACCTTAAGGGAAAATAAACTTGAGCCTTAATACTTGACAAGCTATAAAACACCGTAGGCGTACACAGAGTACTCCAAATACTAAATGCTTAATTAGACCCCTCGTACAAGTCCCGCTTGACATGTTATTAGATTACAGGCTAAAAATATTCTCACAAACTGTCGAACTCGATCGAGAATGAGGGTTTAATTAGGACTTGAATATAATAAACTTTGTCTTGTGCGTGCATGGAATCCTAAAAACGCTTAATCAGTAATTAGACCTTCATCATATAAATTGTCGAAGCTCCTCTCTTCCTTATTCGTGTGGTGTACGCCGGTGTCAAAAAATAACATAATTATTTACTGGAGCTTTCCAAACGGTAAATTAAGTATTTTGCTACATCGGCTGTGTGGAACAAAACTTGTATCCCACTCTTTGTTTATAATCTTAAATGGTTTTTGTTATCATGATGAGAATCGATACAACTACTGTAATTACGTGATTGAGCCTCACGTATGAATTCAAAATAGACAAAATAGTCTGGATACTCAAGCATGGTCTTCAAAATTTGTTTGGGATAAAATAAACTGGCAAGTACCTATATGTGAGGGTGAACTTGCAAAAATAGATACGCTATATTTTTCCTTTGAGAAGTCAAGCGTTCTTTCAAAGCCAGGAAATAACCAACAAAATGATTAGAATGTGCAAAATCAAGCGAAGAGAAATCGCGACTACTGGAAAGGAAAGACGTTGCTCATCCAGACTCGTATAGAGGATTATGTAGAAAGCACAATAGGTCGGGTTTGGTGGTAGTGCTTCAGGATTATCTGAAAACTGACCTAGGACATGGCAGGAAGATCAGACAGTCATTATGACTGTCTAGCATGAAGTAACTTCATTGTATGAAGCCGTAATAGTCAACCAATTATAAATTTAGAAAATGTAACTCAATTTTGGAGAAAAGAAAGTCAATTCTTGAAAATATTTCTTCTTTATTAAATTTCTAGCATAATTCTACTTACGTTGAATTATAATCATTAAAATATAATTATCTTCGCATTACTTGTTTCCAATCTAGGAAATGTAAAAACTGAAAGATACGGACACCTTTGTCATTCAATGTCATGTCAACGCAATTGTTTCTAATGGAAAGTAACATTTTTAAAGAACAGTTTTTTCACACAATTCAAAAAAATATTGGTTTATATCTTTTGTTCTCGCAAAACTGAACATTGTGTATTACGAAACTCACTTTTCATAAGGTTTTCCATCTAAATTGCCCACACAGCAATTTTTAGAATTATAATGACACATCTTTATTTTTATTTTTTGTATCAATTTAGATGCACATATGATGTGTAGATTTAATGCCATAAATGTAAAATTTCGTACTTTTTTCTAGGAACACTTTATGTCGATTCAAAATAATATTTATCTTTAACTTATTGCATTTATAAATTTATAATATAAATATGTCATAATATATTAACATTCAAGTTATATTTCACCTTTCTCAGAAAAAAATAATGAACCTGATGGTAATGTAGTCTTTAAATATAATTAATTTTTCATTAAAACAAAGTACCAAGGTAATAATGATAATAATTATTACTGGCGATGTATTAATGAGTTTACTTATTAATACAATGTTTATACAGGGTGAGTAAGAAAGAATGGGTCAACACTAAGCTGACGATACTAGACACCAAAATATTATGTTTGAGCTTATCATGCCTTATACGAAAGTCGCTGGTTTACGAAATACGGGGTGGGGTGTTCAAGGTTTAAATTTTATTCTGAAATTTCTCAATAATTGAGAAAGTTTTGATAGCATGACTCTGAAATTTGGTAGTGTTGTTTTTTGTTGGTATGAGAATTACGAATTTGAAGCTTATTTTGACGTTGCTCCTAGAGGGCGCTTGTGTCACCGTATTATTTAGGTAAATCAAAACATATTTTTTTTATCTGTTGAGCTATGCTTCAAATAGGTTTAAAATCTAAAGGAATGTTCAATTTTACATAAAAAATGTACTCTTGTATAGGTCACCTAACTTTATCGGTTTCTGAGTTATTTGTATTTAAAAGTTTCAATGTCTTTTGTGGTGATTTTCTTTCAGGCGTTGATATTGCTATTTCTTTTCTAAGTAGGCTTGGTCAAATTTTCATGTCAATAAATATTAGCGTATTTTACGTGCGTGTGATTTATTATTCATGCAAAATTATTAGCTAGTGATCAAAAAATATCACGACATAATAATTTTTCAAACAATGAGATGCGTGATTTGTGTTTTTGCCCAAGCTAATTTTAATGGACATGCGGCGGCCCGAAGATATGAACACATGTACCCAAATAGATTGCAACGTAATGATAAACTATTCAAAAATCTTTACAAGGCGAAGCTTAGGCGAAGCTGGATCTTTTCGACCAAAAAGTAACCATGGTACTCCAAAATCTATCACAGTCGATGAAGTAGAGGAAATTTTAATTCGTGATTCGGAGAATTCCGGTTTGAGTACTCGTCGTGTTAAGTGCGGCAACGGGGGTAAGCCAATCGTCCATTTGCAGAATTTTTAAAAAAGAAATTCTGCATCAACATCATTATACTCCGGTTCAGCAGTTATTGCCTCAAGATTTACCAGCCCGCCTATAATTTGCTCAGTTTGTACAAAATATGCAAATGGAAAACCCAGACTTCCTCAATAAATTTCTATTTACCGATGGGGCCACATTTACTAGACGGGTAGTTTTCAATTGGAAGAACAATCATTTGTGGGATTTCGAAAATCTGCATGCTATAAAAGAAAGACATTTTCATCATGAGTTTAAGGTGATTATTTGGTGTGTAATTTCTGGTTTTTTCATAGGAGATGTAATGAACTAGTTTTAAGTTACCGTTTTATGCAAGGCTGTTGGCCATTTATTTAGTAATTAGCTTAATTGGGTGAGAGCAATTACCCGCGAGTCGAGCCGAACCGTCCGTTTGTCCCACTCTGTCGAGGGCCGTGCGCATAATCCCACCAAGACTCCTGCTCAGTCATGGGGGGATTGAGGCAATAAAACCAGCATTCCTGGACGAAAATCCTGAGTTCATATCCTGAACTCGAAGAGCTCCAGTTCCAGCCTGAGGACTACCCCGAGAACCTGAAACCGACCAGAGAGCGCCGGGAGCAACCATCCGGAATAAGTAAGCAAATTGTATTTTCCTATATTCACTTGTCCTGCTATGGTGTATGTCTGGCCGTTTTGAACTTTGGCAAGACAGTACGACCACAGCGTTGTCTGCGAAGGTTTGGCTAGGTTCTCCACCACCTTCGTACGACGAACGTTATCCGTCACATCAACCGAACTGCTAATTTGGCTGGGTACTCCACTGCCAGTGGAAGACGTTGAGTGCAGGTTCGTACGGAAGTAGCGTTATCGGCGACGGGTTGGCTGGGTACTCCACCGCCCTCGTTAGACAAACATTGTGAGCCCCTTTACCGAAACCTCTGGTTTGGCTGGGTACTCCACCGCCAGTGGAAGACGTGAAGGTGTCGGACTGTACGGCAGCAGCATTGTCGGCGAAGGTTTGGCTGGGTTCTCCACCGTCCAAGCTTGATAAACGCTGTAAGGCACAATAACTGAAACTGCTGGTTTAGCTGGGTACTCCACCGCCAGTAGAAGACGTTTTGTGTCGGCTGTGCAACGACGGATAGACCCTCGAAGTTTGGCTGGGTGCTCCACCGCTTCTGGGAGAAATCTATCGGCCGCCCCGCGTTTGAACGCGCACCTCGCCCAGACTTTGCCTCCTGTTAACCAACAAAATCATTTTCCTGACTACCGTTTGCTTATTTATGCCCGTTGTAAACTGCATTGCTTGGCTTTTTCTCTCTGGCTGGTTAAACCTCCGCTTAATTTCCATCGCTTTGCTAGAAACCGCCGCCAATATTTATTGGTAGAATTAGGGTAACCCGTAATTATTTTTCTCTGTTTTAGAGTGGGCAACGACTTATTTTATTGATTATTTATTATTCTAACTTATTAATCTTATTTGTTTTTCCCTTTCTAGCAACGACCGAAATTTAAAACCGAATAATTATTTTGGCGTACCGTTTCTTAAAGTATTACATTTTTTGATGTAAAAAAGTAAATCAAACGCCAAATACTCCGTTTTCCTACCGTACCGATTTTGTGTCCTGATATTTGACTATGTACTAATTTTATATTTATTCACAGCACCTGAAAACCGAATAGGCATTTAAAATCCATTGTACAGAATTTCTCTAACCCATTTTATTTCATTCACACATTTTACTTTTGTTTGTTTCAATTTCCGTAGGCCTTATTAATATAAAATAAATCTAGTAAATATATTTCCAGTTTGTATTCATTTTTAACGCCGACAAGACTGATAAAATTCCGATCAGTAAAAAGTCTTCTTATGACCTACACTGATAAGTCCGTTTATTTTAAAAGAAAAATAACACTACACTCAGAGAACTACTTTGATTAAAAGTAAGAGAAATATAAGAGACCCCTGGATTTAAACTTTCTTCACTGCAGCTATCCCGAGTACTTACTCTAAACCGAGGGTAGGGTTCACGTAAAAGATAGGGAAACTGGCGCCCGAGACAAACCGAACAAAAAGATTTTAATCCGGAGTACGTTCCTGTGACGTCACTCGCCACCGTCGGCTGCCAACCACCGCTGCCGATAAACTAGTAGTCTAGGGTAGTCATAAAATTAGGCGTCCAAACAGGGACGTCAGTGACGTCAATAAATATAGTAAATTAGAATTCGAAATTGCGAATTAAGATTCTGTTTAGAGTTGGTAGTCTACAGAGGGGCGGCAAAAAAAAGTTACGTTACAGACCTTTTGAATTATCACCCAATCTAACTGGACCTCATTATTTAAACTTTCTTTAACATAATTTAAACGAGCTTCTAGATGATGTACCACTCGCTTTAAGAGAAAGTATGTGGTTTATGCACGACGGTGCGCCACCACATTTTGCCTTGCCGGTACGCCAGTATTTAAATGAACATTTTCCTCATCGGTGGATTGGCCGTGGGAGTGAATTTTGTTGGCCACCGAGAAGTCCAAACTAAAATCCTCTGGAACGAATTTGACCATATTGAAAGGTCAAATTTTAAGGATGTTATGTATCGTGAAGAAATTAATTCTGTTGAGGAGTTGCGGCAGAAAATACAAGTAGCCGCGAATGCATTTAAAAATAATAATAGGGGCATTTTGTTTAATATTCAAACACATTTAAGAGAGTGTACAGGAAAACGTAATGAGGTAGGTGGTGGACACTTCCAGCATTTAAGGTTTGTTATTATTACTGTTATTAATAATCGAGAAAAAAATAACCACAAAATACATACATTGAAACTTTTAAATGTAAATAACTTAGAAACCGATAAAGTTAGGCGACCTAAATAAGAGTACATTTTTATGTATAATTGAACGTTCTTTTAGATTTAAGTTCTCGAGGTGGAATTAGTAACTTTTTTCTTTACGTACTTTAATTACTACTTGTATTCTAAAAATGTTATCCACTTATTATTTATTTTTTTGAATGATTTTTCACATTTAAAAATTGTTTCAGAAGAAATAGAAAAACAAACTGAAATTAGTTTAGCAGTAATACGCTTAATGCGAATGCTAATAAACTTTTTAGTTCCATATATCGAACTAATACAAAAGGCGACTGTGTAAAGCTGTTTGGGAGTGATTCTAGTAGTTTTCGAGTACTATTTTATTTAACTCGGCAGCTAAAAACTTTATTCATAATACTTTATTGCTCGTTTACCTTGCTTTTGTCAAAAAACATTTGATTACAAAGTTCTGAATTCCATAAAGCGTTATTTAATATTTATTATCAAGCAACTTAAACTTTTCTTGAGAATTAAGTTATGTATCGAAAATTTGTTGGTGATGATTAGAAAAAATAATTAATCATAGGATATCATTAAACATTCAAACATTTTTCAAGAAAAAATTGAAGAAAGGCCATGTCTATGACAAAATAAGAAATGTNTTGGCTGGGTGCTCCACCGCTTCTGGGAGAAATCTATCGGCCGCCCCGCGTTTGAACGCGCACCTCGCCCAGACTTTGCCTCCTGTTAACCAACAAAATCATTTTCCTGACTACCGTTTGCTTATTTATGCCCGTTGTAAACTGCATTGCTTGGCTTTTTCTCTCTGGCTGGTTAAACCTCCGCTTAATTTCCATCGCTTTGCTAGAAACCGCCGCCAATATTTATTGGTAGAATTAGGGTAACCCGTAATTATTTTTCTCTGTTTTAGAGTGGGCAACGACTTATTTTATTGATTATTTATTATTCTAACTTATTAATCTTATTTGTTTTTCCCTTTCTAGCAACGACCGAAATTTAAAACCGAATAATTATTTTGGCGTACCGTTTCTTAAAGTATTACATTTTTTGATGTAAAAAAGTAAATCAAACGCCAAATACTCCGTTTTCCTACCGTACCGATTTTGTGTCCTGATATTTGACCTGATGCGGACCCATATACCTACGACCGACTCCACACACGGAGACTCTCCAACGAACACTCACCCTGTCAACACGTCTTTTCCTATACAAGTTTTCTATACATTAGATTTCAATAAAATTCTTTATTATTACCGTTGAGAGAGCGTTTTATTCTTGCTGTACAGCGAAAGCAACCCTCAAGACCATTCTAACTCAATCCGGTTTGTAATCGATTGTCTGAATTTCTGAGATATGTAGTTTGAGAAAGGAATAATTCACTTTCAAAAATCTATTATAACTATTTTGCGGATTTTTAAATAAGTGAAAACAATATTTTACCAACTTTATGCAGAAATTTCGCAGTTAAATTTTTATTTCAATGTTTTATCTCCGAACAACCATCATCACCTTTCATATCATTATAGACATCTTACTTAATTGCATACTGAATGAAAAGAGTAATTTTTAGCTTTTCAATGATATAATTTCGATTAGAAAAATATTTCCAAATAAAATAATACATAAGTAATTTTTGAAGCTTGGAGAGACTGCAAACTAAAAATTGATTGAATTAATTTAAATAAAATATGACCATACGCTTAGATTATTTCCATTTCCATATTTACGTCACGGTGGGCAGGAAGCAAATTTAAATCGCATAAAAATTACGACAAAAACTGAAAGCTGCGATGTATTTGTTCTTGAAAATAGAGTCAAAAGCAGTTTGAATTGAAATCCTAGCTGCTCCTGTTTGTAAGATATTCGAATTTTTGTTTTTTTTATAGGAAAATTTTATAAAATATCACAATAGGTAAGAATTACGATGGTTAAAACCATTCTTATGGAATTTTGAATAGATAATGTCTTAAGTTTTGTATAAATAATAACTTAAAATATGAAAGATAAATTTTTGACATGTATACGTACACACGTACGTGCGCGCAAGTTTTTTTTTTAAATTACCAAAGTTAGTTATTCTATAATTTATTTTTCAATCTAATATGTACTGTACGTATTGTATAATTTATGCCCAAGAAAATATAGTTATATTGATTGTAATTAGATGGCGCTTTGCTATCCACAATCGGAAAATTTAAATTTCAAACATAAGTAAGCATTTTTTAGCATCGTAGATTTTCTTTTTCCAATTGCAGGTGTCATCAAATATATTTATCTAAATATCGATTATAGCAGTTTGTTTGGGAAATAATCCATGTCTCTTATCCATTTGATAAAAATATCAATGAACTCCGTAATGCTTTAAAAAGCACAAATGTTTTACAAACCGTCAAAATACATGTTATTCTAGATCATATGAAACAAGCAATTGTGCTTCTGAACACCGATGGCTTAGGAGTATGGTCTGAACAAGCTGGGGAAGTGATTCACAGAGAGTTTGTTAAATTTTGGGAAAGATTTAAAATAAATTTGATCGAAGATCAATCTTTCCCAAAACGATTAAAAAAAGCAGTAGCTGCTATTTCATCTCAGCACATCTAAAATTACATTTGAGATAACTTACTATACCATAAATATTGACCTTAATTACAAACATTTATTTTGTCTTCTGTATTATTCTAAAACTTTAAATATTAAAAAATGATAGGTACATAAAAAAAATAAAACATGAAAAAAAGAAAAAAAGAAAAAAGAGGTGCAATGTAAGTTACTTCCACGTGGTGCACCTTGGAAACGTGTAAAATCGGCTAAAAACTTACTTGCAAGCTTGCAAGGGTATATATNTAGGCGACCTAAATAAGAGTACATTTTTATGTATAATTGAACGTTCTTTTAGATTTAAGTTCTCGAGGTGGAATTAGTAACTTTTTTCTTTACGTACTTTAATTACTACTTGTATTCTAAAAATGTTATCCACTTATTATTTATTTTTTTGAATGATTTTTCACATTTAAAAATTGTTTCAGAAGAAATAGAAAAACAAACTGAAATTAGTTTAGCAGTAATACGCTTAATGCGAATGCTAATAAACTTTTTAGTTCCATATATCGAACTAATACAAAAGGCGACTGTGTAAAGCTGTTTGGGAGTGATTCTAGTAGTTTTCGAGTACTATTTTATTTAACTCGGCAGCTAAAAACTTTATTCATAATACTTTATTGCTCGTTTACCTTGCTTTTGTCAAAAAACATTTGATTACAAAGTTCTGAATTCCATAAAGCGTTATTTAATATTTATTATCAAGCAACTTAAACTTTTCTTGAGAATTAAGTTATGTATCGAAAATTTGTTGGTGATGATTAGAAAAAATAATTAATCATAGGATATCATTAAACATTCAAACATTTTTCAAGAAAAAATTGAAGAAAGGCCATGTCTATGACAAAATAAGAAATGTAGGTATAGAAAGTTAACAAATTTAAATAGAAGTGATATATTTTTCCCATTTCTGTAAAGGCAATTTCTTCGGTTATAATATAGAAAAGTTACAGCATACCAAATTTTATTTAGATCGAATGACGCCAAATTTTTTTTCCAACTTTGACGCTGCCCGGCAGCAAAACAAAATTAATTTGGATATAGGTAATCTATGTGTGTGCACCACGTACAGGGTAATCCAAAACTGATGGTTGGTCACCATTAAAAAGAAAAAGGAAACTGGCCTTAAAACTTTCAATAATAGCTCAAACGTTTGTATAAAATGTTCAAGAATGCAGTGCAGAATACAGTGTACTAAATTGATCATCAATATATTTCAATCTTGCAAATGTATCTAAGAGGTAGAAAAATGGTTAAATGGAGAAAGTTTAGACTGTGGGTACACGTGTTCGCAAGTGACCCATTACGTCAAGGACGCCGCCGGACGTACCAGCGTTCCAGGAAGGATCTGGGGCGGACTACTGGCGCCGGCCACTAGATGCGGACCCATATACCTACGACCGACTCCACACACGGAGACTCTCCAACGAACACTCACCCTGTCAACACGTCTTTTCCTATACAAGTTTTCTATACATTAGATTTCAATAAAATTCTTTATTATTACCGTTGAGAGAGCGTTTTATTCTTGCTGTACAGCGAAAGCAACCCTCAAGACCATTCTAACTCAATCCGGTTTGTAATCGATTGTCTGAATTTCTGAGATATGTAGTTTGAGAAAGGAATAATTCACTTTCAAAAATCTATTATAACTATTTTGCGGATTTTTAAATAAGTGAAAACAATATTTTACCAACTTTATGCAGAAATTTCGCAGTTAAATTTTTATTTCAATGTTTTATCTCCGAACAACCATCATCACCTTTCATATCATTATAGACATCTTACTTAATTGCATACTGAATGAAAAGAGTAATTTTTAGCTTTTCAATGATATAATTTCGATTAGAAAAATATTTCCAAATAAAATAATACATAAGTAATTTTTGAAGCTTGGAGAGACTGCAAACTAAAAATTGATTGAATTAATTTAAATAAAATATGACCATACGCTTAGATTATTTCCATTTCCATATTTACGTCACGGTGGGCAGAAACAAATTTAAATCGCAAAAAAATTACGACAAAAACTGAAAGCTGCGATGTATTTGTTCTTGAAAATAGAGTCAAAAGCAGTTTGAATTGAAATCCTAGCTGCTCCTGTTTGTAAGATATTCGAATTTTTGTTTTTTTTATAGGAAAATTTTATAAAATATCACAATAGGTAAGAATTACGATGGTTAAAACCATTCTTATGGAATTTTGAATAGATAATGTCTTAAGTTTTGTATAAATAATAACTTAAAATATGAAAGATAAATTTTTGACATGTATACGTACACACGTACGTGCGCGCAAGTTTTTTTTTTAAATTACCAAAGTTAGTTATTCTATAATTTATTTTTCAATCTAATATGTACTGTACGTATTGTATAATTTATGCCCAAGAAAATATAGTTATATTGATTGTAATTAGATGGCGCTTTGCTATCCACAATCGGAAAATTTAAATTTCAAACATAAGTAAGCATTTTTTAGCATCGTAGATTTTCTTTTTCCAATTGCAGGTGTCATCAAATATATTTATCTAAATATCGATTATAGCAGTTTGTTTGGGAAATAATCCATGTCTCTTATCCATTTGATAAAAATATCAATGAACTCCGTAATGCTTTAAAAAGCACAAATGTTTTACAAACCGTCAAAATACATGTTATTCTAGATCATATGAAACAAGCAATTGTGCTTCTGAACACCGATGGCTTAGGAGTATGATCTGAACAAGCTGGGGAAGTGATTCACAGAGAGTTTGTTAAATTTTGGGAAAGATTTAAAATAAATTTGATCGAAGATCAATCTTTCCCAAAACGATTAAAAAAAGCAGTAGCTGCTATTTCATCTCAGCACATCTAAAATTACATTTGAGATAACTTACTATACCATAAATATTGACCTTAATTACAAACATTTATTTTGTCTTCTGTATTATTCTAAAACTTTAAATATTAAAAAATGATAGGTACATAAAAAAAATAAAACATGAAAAAAAGAAAAAAAGAAAAAAGAGGTGCAATGTAAGTTACTTCCACGTGGTGCACCTTGGAAACGTGTAAAATCGGCTAAAAACTTACTTGCAAGCTTGCAAGGGTATATATGTTATGGACCAAGTGATAAATCGGGCATTATACATAATGCCCGGTCATTATGTAAACTGCCCAATATGAGTGTGCAATTTGATAATAATTATTCAAATAATCAAATTGACCGGGCATTATACATATTGTTCATCACCTTTTGGGCAGAGTAATACAAACATATTTAATTACTATTTTTTTTATTGTCATTGTTATAAACTAAATGTTAAACAAATTAAATAATCAGACTCATTATTTGGATTAATTAACAAGGACTTCTACATTAAGAATCCACTAGTTTCTGCATTTAAAACTTAAGGAAAGTCATATTAAAAATATAGGTAACACAAAACATATAAAATTTAAAACAAACATTTCACAACATATCTTTGTTTTATAGAAGTTTTGACATATTATTATAAAACATAAAATAAACTAAAGTTTAAGCAATCAGACTCATTATTTGGCATAATTCGGTGCTTCCCTCCCCGCACCGTGTCAAATTTAGCTTTATTATCAAATTGCCCAATTGTCACGTAGCAATATAATAATGACCGTGCAATGTGATAAATAATGAAGTTTAGATAGTAATTAATCACTTAGCCCGATAGAGCTAGACATTATTCATAATGCCCGCAAATTATTAATAATGCCCGCAATAATCACCTGGTCCATAACATATATAATATGTCCGAGGCGTCCAGAAACGCATGTGAATGAGTGGCCCCTCACACACAATGACATGACACCTTATATTCTTTGAATATTTTATACTAAATAGATATAATATATATTTTTTCATAGTTTAATGAATTATTTATTAAAAATTTGACATAAAAAAAGGTTTTAACCATCGTGATTCTTAAATATTGAATATATCTCAAATTATTGCTATAAAAAACGAAAAATTTGAATATCTTACAAACAGGAGCAGGTAGGATTTCAATTCAAACTGATTTTGAATCTATTTTCAAGTATAAATACATCGCCGCTTTCAGTTTTTGTCGTCATTTTTATGCGATATAAAGTTGCTTCTTGCCCACCGTGACGTATCTCTATTTGAGTTGTTGAGAAATTAGAGTAGAGCTCCTAAAATTGCCTCAATTTTTGACTTGTGAAAAAAATGTTTGAGACATAAGTTGTGAATGAAAATGTCTATTTGCTTTGAATTAATATTTTCTAATGTCAAATAATTTTGTTGGACAGGTGAAGCTTCTCAAACCACTTATATTTTCGGGGCCACTGGTTTAATTTGTGGTCAAATTTTACTACTTTGAAGTCTCTATTCAATCGTTCTTGAATTATTCATCAGAAACTGTTTTTCATGTCTAATCATAGAATACTCAGGAATCGTTTTATGAAAACCCACTATTAATAATTTTTTGTTTGTTTTTATGACAGTAATGAGTATTGAAGGTTTGTTGCAACAGTGTGTACCCGGTATACTATTTTCTTTTATTCCATTATATTTTTATAATCAATTTCTTCCGTGTTGACAACTTTATAGTATGCTGTATTCATCTGAAAGAAAATTTAATTTAGACTTCAGAATGTGTATAAAAGAATTAATTTTCGGTAATCCCCCTAAAATATCTATTAAACCTGGTGCCTCGTAATAAGCGAAGCCATTTAATTTGTCGAAGGTAAAACCATTTTCTGCAATTTACCGAAGTGGAAAATGGATCCATTCAAAAATTTTCAGGTAAAACTGATTCTAAAAGAACGGTTTTGTGTCAAATTATTTTTCTTCTTTGAAACTTACTCGTGTTTGCACCGTATTCTAAAAAGGTATTGAGGTGAAAAACACCATAAAATTACAGCTTAACACAAATAATTGCATCCCGGGTTCTTTATCTATGTTCTCTTACAAAATTTATTGACTATTTGTAACTGAAAATAGTTTCCTTTCTCTAGGGAAATAAATCTATTTCTAGGTTAGTTAATTCCGGATTTCAATGGAAAATTCAATTTAAATTTTCTCTCGTACTGACTGGCATTCCGTTACATAAATGAAAGTGAATATCTGCATAACGTTTGTTCAAGGATGATTACTATTTCTAGTATTATAAAATGTTCATTTGTTATTATGTCTAAATTTTTTTGTAGAACTGTTTAGAAATCGTAAGTTTTTTTGTAACTTTGGTCTCTGTTATTTGTAGATAAAAAAGTGAAAAATACAAGTAGCTAGAATGAGTATTATTTTTCAAAAAAGTGAAAAATAAAAATTTTGTGAGAAATTAGTAGGCTACTCTCTAAAACAATCATAATCTGCCATTACATTTATTGTTATTAGTCATCCGTTAAGTTGATGTTTCAAACCGATTTTTTGCACATTAATTAAAAAGCGATGTAGGCAGTTGTATGACGCACAATGTGATTTTCAATAAATGAGAATAGCAGTTCCATCAATTAGTCATTACTGTAATTATAATAATTATTATGGCCATTCTAATAAAATACTTACCAATAACATCCGATTTTTACAATTTCACTCATAATAAACTAATACAGAAAGACGAGAGACTTATCTACGAGTAGATTGACAGTTAAGAAGCAATTAATTTTAACATAAGATGTATTGACCAAACAAAAAACAATCAAGATTATTCAGACTATTAACATATCTTTCATATCTACTGCTTATACTTTCCTATCTTTAAGATTCTACAAATTCGTAAACGCTCTGTATAGGTATCTGAAAAATTGAAGAAAATGTTTTTTTTGTACAGTTGGCTGTATACAGCGTGTCCCGTTCATGTTAAAAAAAAATGTGTGGTGTGTAAATTCCTCATGGGAAAATAATGGGTGTAGTTCATGTGACGTTTTTTTCTTAGACGCCCTGTGTTCGAGATACAGTGTGTTATTACTTTCCAGGTGGTTTTCCTTAATTATCTTTAAATCGGCTAAAGATAAAAATGTTAAAATTTGTACACGAGTAAACATCAACTGTGTGTTAAGAATAATATACAAACGGTTACTTCTGAACGGCAGTGTCGCCGATACAGGTAATTGGAGGGGTACAATAGAAAAAAATATGTTAAAAGTCTCACATTTTTTACATTTCTAAAAGGTTTTGTATACTCAAAAAAAAGGTATACTTGTTAAAATTCGGTACCATGTACCATTTTCGAAAAAAATGAAGTTGCATAGAAGCAAATGGGGGATAATTTAAGTATCTACTGTAGTATTTCGAGTTTTGCTCTTTTATTTAATTGTGCAGATATTTTATTCTGTCTGTCTCCGAGTCTGTTTTCTAATATTTTTCTGTTCTCATCACTTTTTTTAAGCACTCATGTCCATCAACAATTCGAACCATTCAACAATAATTATTTATTTTAGTAGTGGTAGTGTAGTAGTTTACAAAATCTAAAATTAGTTGTTTATAGATAATTAATTACCATAATTTGTGTATTTTGATTCACTTTTTTCAAATGTTATTTTACAAGTTTAAACTTAAAATGAATTTTAATTTTTTAAATTATATTCTTAAATGCAAAGTCTAGCTAAATGTCTACAATTCATACAATACAGTACAATATATTCGTACTTGTGCCGCTTATTAATAATAATAATACCTTTATTTCTAACAGGTAATAAAATACCCAATTACAGGAAACCTACAGAAAGAATATACCTTCAACTAAACACTAAAAACTAACGAAAATAAAAAAGAAAAAAAAAAGAAACGGTGAACCTGGCATAAATCATGAATAGGTTCATGTATCAGTTTGCAATCTTTCAATATATAAACCAATTATATTTTTCAACGTGTCAGAGTTAATATCACAGCTATTTGAAACAGTATTGAATACATTACAAATATTGAATATTGGTGATTTAGGCATAATGTTTGTGCGACAAATGGGAGAATAAAAACAATAATTTCCACGAGAATTTTGGCGAGGAATCAAAAAACAGAGCTTATTAACGAGAAACATACACTCAACATTAACTAAATTATATAAAAACGTTATGGCACTACAATTTCTCATTTCCCCTAAGGGAATTACATTGAACATATTCAACAAAACCTTATCATCTATACCTCTTTCAGGATAGGTTCCTTGTGATTTAAAAAACAAAAACTTCAAAAACTTACGCTGAATTGACTCAATCAATACGTTATTATTTTGGTATATAGGCGACCATATTAAAGATGCATATTACAGCTTTGATCTAATATATACAAAGTATAATGTTTTTAAACTTTTAATATTTGAAAAGTTATTCCAGTTTCTCATAAAAAAAAACGAGTAACTTGTAAGCTGTTTTTGTGATTTGTCCAATATGTCCAGAAAAAACTAAGTACAGTATCAAATAAGACACCAAGGTCCTTAAATTCAGAACATCGCTCGAGAATATAACTGTCGATATTATAATCAAATTGAATATAATTCTGTTTCCGAGTAATAGTTACAGTCTTACATTTGGACATATTTAACTTTAGAACGTTATCCATGCACCACCCTTGGACTCTATTGATTTGATCTTATAAGAAAACGCAGTCATTGATGCTGTCCATGCTATTATAAATTTTTAAGTCATCTGCAAATAAAAGATGACGACACTTAATTACGGACGTGATATCGTTAATAAACATTAAAAACAGTAACGGGCCTAAATTGAATCCCTGTGGGACACCGGATGTTGTTACATAACTTTGTGATTTGTAACCTCCATATTCAACAAATTGCTTCCTTGATGACAAGTAAGATGTAAATAGTAATATCAAATTTTGGGACAAGCCAAAACTCCTTAGCTTTGATAACAGTAAATAATGATCAATTTGATCAAATGCCTTTTGAACGTCGGTGTAAACTATGTCTACTTGACCTCCTATATCTAAATTATCACACAAAAATTGACTAACACATGCTAAATTTGTAACTGTTGACCTTTTTAACATAAACCCATGTTGATTTGGCGACAATACTATATTAACAGAGGTGTAAATATTGTTATATAAAATTATTTCAAATACCTTAGCCAAATTACTCAAAATAGCCATAGCTCTATAGTTTTGAATCAGTGATGCATCTCCAGATTTTAAAATTGGGCATATTCAAGTAATTTTCCATATATCTGGAAATTTTGTTGATTTAATAATCATATTATATAATATACATAGTGGAGTTGCAAGCACTTTCGCACAATCTTTAATTACGAAGCTAGGGCTAGGAATACCATCCACACCGGCAGTCATTTTACCTTTTAATTTTTTTTATTGATAACAGAATGTCATTCTCTGTGACATGCGCTATATTTACTACATTAGGTGAAAACGAGAAGACATTATTTGCGTGTTCTGGGAAGACAAGATGGCTGCTGAGTCTCAGTCGAATAGCCCTAAACCAAATGGTGGGGGTTCTGACAGGCCACTGCAGACTTAGGAGGCATTTAAGCTTAATAGGAATTGAGGAGGACCCTCTATGCCCGAAATGTGGCGAAGGGGAGGACACCCCTGTCCACCTTCTGGGACAGTGTGCAGCCTTTGGGAGAATAAGACATAAAGTCTTTGGTGCTGAAGAGCTGCAAGGGGTTGAGGTGAGAGACCTTCCATGGACCAAAATCCTGGCGTTCATTAGGGCGTCGGGTAGGTTCGAGGAGGGTCAGAGGCAGAGAGTGGTTAGGTGATGGGACGGCGGGGTAGGCAAAAAGGGCCCACTTGTGGCCTAATTGCCAGGCTGAGGCCGCCCCTTTACTACTACTACTAAGGGTTGCGTGTTCTGGATTAGAGTTAATAAAAACACTCGAAAAATAATGAGCAAAACCATCCGCTATGGCCTATGGTGAGTCAATAGTTTGATGGTTGATAGACATAATTTTCGGAATTAGAGATTGACCTCTCTTAGATTGTACAAATGACCAAAACTTAGATGGATCACGTGTGATGGTATCTTCAGCTTCTGAAATATAATTTTTATACGCAGCGTCGATTTGCCTCTTAATTACTGTTCTCAATGTTTTAAATTGATTCGAATAATAATCAGTTTTATGCTTATTGTGAGCATGAAAATGCAACTTTTTTCTCGAAAATGGTGCATGCTACCGTATTTCGACAAGTATACCTTTGTAGTATGTTTTAAAGTTTACAAAACCGTTTAGACATGTAACAAATTTTGACTTTTAACATTTTTTTTCTATTATACCCCTCCGATTACCTGTATCGGCAACACTGCTTTTCAGAAAGAAACCGTTTACGAATTATTCTTAACGCACAGTTGATGTTTACTTGTACAAATTTTAACATTTTTATCTTTCGCCAATTTAAATACCTATAATTAAGGAAAACCGTATGGCAAGTAACAACTTCCACACACTGTACCTTGATAACAGGGTATCTTAGAAAAAAACGAGACATGAACTACCCCCATTATTTTCCCATGAGGAATTTGCACAAAAGTTTTTTTTGAAACATGAACGGGACACCCTGCATATGAATATCTCACAGGTTTGGAGTGATTAGCTCCGCTATCGAATATAAGGTATTTGACTACCATACTCAGAATTTATGTTGATGTCAAATATATAAATTGTTTTGATTTAAATATTAGCTTTTCAGTCGGCCATACTTTCTTATATAACCCTGTATGATCAACTTTTATCTGATTTTTTTTGTATGTGAACTAATATCTATATTTTATGATAGTTACTGTGCTTTGTCACACTAATGGCCCTCCCTAAATTTACGGTTCTTGTTAAAGCAGAGAGGGGAAGATAAAAAGTAGGAATTGGATGGAACTGTATTGGCGGTGGAAACTACCTTTTCTATGGATACCGTGATAAGAACGGTTAACCGTGAGCAATTTCTAGTTTATATATTTTGATATATGGCTCTGTTCAGCCACAACTTTATAGCCCATAGATTTATGTGCGTAATTCTCGTTTTCTTGTGGACGTGTCGGATCCTCATCTGTTTTTAATAGTTAACGACTTCCAATACATGTGATTTGAGGTAAAATTAACTGCATTTCTTTGTTAACAATGCTAAAATTCCAACTCCTTCCTGTATCTCTGAAAAAAATGAATCTTCAAGACAGATTAATTTTTGTTTTGAGAAATGTGAATTTTGGCATCAAATGTGATATTGCCATATTTCTGCCCTTCCTCAAAAAATTTTAAACGGAAGGAGGATCAAGTGATACACCTTTGAAATGTCTTTTCATCCATTTTATTTATGACTAAGAGATGTGTAATATGTCTATTAGATTGTGATAAATTATGATAACAATTAAGATTCTTTTATTATATTCTGTTTAGCATTTTTAATTTTATTTATTTTTCTTTTGTATGCAGCAAAATACTCAGCTAAATAAAAAACAGGAAAAAGAGCCACAAATAAATAATTACAAACAATATCTTCCACAAGACTCTTTAATATTCTTCTGTATTTATTTAGTACCTATGTATATACATATTGTTAGTTTTGTGTTATGAAAGAGATCTACAGTAAAATGTATGTTGTTACATCAGATCCATTACAGTTTACTGTTTTCGGTTTTATTGAATTCGCTGAACAGTGATCTCTCTTATCTCGGAACAAAATTGCTGGAGCTTTATATCCGTTATATATTTAACTGATCATAAACACGCTGTTTTTGAAACGCACCCCATGTGTTGAGGAACATAAAAGCTTATCTAGGTCGCTTCATCAATATTATAAATTCTAGTACCTATTCTCACCTCAGTGAAAAATAATTAAAAACTAAAATTTACATATTTCTTCAGATGAAAAGGAAATATAAAATATATAGGGGGTAATTAAAGTAATTACCCAAATTGTTTTTAATTAGGCAGTCAATTATATCCGAAACATTTTTTATTAATAATATGATATATTTATTCAGTTTTAAAACAGAGACAGTCAATTTATAAAATATATTCTGTGGGACGAGCATTCCTAGCAACATTAGAAAACTTATTACGTTAGTAAATTTTAGTTTCACAAGTAATAATGGAAGAAAGGAAATGTGTTGTTTTTTTCCTGTTCTAAATTAGAGCCCTAAAACAGATATGAACCGTTTAATTAAGATTTCTCTCTACATATGGATAAAAGGAAAGTTTAAGAAGCCATGTAGTGTGATTATGATGAACTACCCTTTTGTCAAACGTTGCAATCATCGCTATAAAATCGTTTCATATACATGTGATGTTATTATCATTGTAGTGGTCTCATTAGTCTCATTATATCAAATACAGGGTGTTCCTAAATATCATGTACATAAGGAAGGGGGTAATTCTTTGGCTTATTTCATGACTAAAAGTTCATATAAATATAGGTCCGCAAACCCTTCGTTACCGATCTACAGGATGTTGAAATTTTAAGATTTTTTAGTTTTTTCTCTATAGCTCCCACAATTTTTGAGATATTTAGCTGACATTTGGAATATAGGTTACGCTGTAGGGCTTATATCATTGGGCATGCCAAATGGTCGTGATATTCTACAGAGTGATATTTTTCGGGGTTCATGCCCCCTTTTCTACCCCTGAACTTTTGTGCGGTGCGCCGCTGGTAGATTCTAAAATAAAAATTCAATTTTATGTTTTCTTGAGAAACTTTTTTGCCTTTTATGATTTTTTCGTATCTGCGACCGTTATCGAGAAAAAATAATAAAAAACGATTTTATGTAATTCGTTAGATGAAATTTAAATTCTTAAAATGGTCCAGTAGGCTCTGGCTTTATTTAGATAATTTCTTGTTTCTATTAATTTTGNCCTGTTCTAAATTAGAGCCCTAAAACAGATATGAACCGTTTAATTAAGATTTCTCTCTACATATGGATAAAAGGAAAGTTTAAGAAGCCATGTAGTGTGATTATGATGAACTACCCTTTTGTCAAACGTTGCAATCATCGCAATAAAATCGTTTCATATACATGTGATGTTATTATCATTGTAGTGGTCTCATTACATAAGATACAGGGTGTTCCTAAATATCATGTACATAAGGAAGGGGGTAATTCTTTGGCTTATTTCATGACTAAAAGTTCATATAAACGTAGGTCCGCAAACCCTTCGTTACCGATCTACAGGGTGTTGAAATTTTAAGATTTTTTTAGTTTTTTCTCTATAGCTCCCACAGTTTTTGAGATATTTAGCTGAAATTAGGAATATAGGTTAGGCTGTAGGGCTTACATTCTACAGTGATATTTTTTCGAGGTTCATGCCCCCTTTTCTTCCCCTGAACTTTTGTGCGGTGCGCAGCTGGTAGATTCTAGAATCAAAATTCAATTTTATGTTTTGTTGAGAAACTTTTTTGCCTTTTATGATTTTTTCGTGCGACCGTTATCCAGAAAAAATAAAAAACGATTTTATGTAATTTGTTAGATGAAATTTAAATTCTTAAAATGGTCCAGTAGGCTCTGGCTTTATTTAGATAATTACTTGTTTATTAATTTTGGCAGTTCGCATTTGAAATAGTAACTTGGGTCTGCATATGTTTAAAGGTTTAAGTTACAAACTGTAAGGTGTAAAAGTGTTTTAAATACTCATTATAATCTCATTTTATACGAATTTTGAAATAGGTCTTCCCAGCTTTAATTTTTAACAGGTAGTGGCGAATAAACTGTTAAAATTAATAGAAACAGGAGATTATCTAAATAAAGCCAGAGCCTACTGGACCATTTTAAGAATTTAATTTTCATTTAACGAATTACATAAAATCATGTAATAATGTACCACATGAATCTAAATACCAGAATATTAGGTATATAAATCATAGTACACAGCAATCTATAGTACAACCATTTTATGTAGACACTCTGTTATATGACATTTAAATATATTTTCAGTTATCAAAGTGTATTATTTATTAATATTGCCAAATTTAAATAAAAATTGGTTACTGATTTTACTTTATTTAAAATCTGACTACACCACTGAATTTTGCACTCAATATACTAAATTTCGTAAAAAAATTTCCTTCAGTATTGTCTCAGTATTCAGTATTTAAATATATTTCTTTCAGAGGAATGAAACAAAGTGGGTGAAGTTAATTTTATGATCAAAATGTTTAAGAAAATATAAATGTTAATCCGGGCAAATTAGACCAAGCACATGCCTATTTCAAAAATCGGGCCTAATTCGAATTTTATGGGCTTAAAATTGAGTAAAAATACACATAATAAAAGCCTAAATTTGTGTATTTGTAGAGGTCGAGCGTCATATTGCTTATAACAAAAGAAAAAAATTGCTCTTTTTTCAGTTTTTCGCTTATATCTCCGAAAATAAGCCTATAATCGACATAAGGTATACTTATCGATTTTGTTCCTAAGTAAATTTGCTACAAGCGAAAGCCTGAACATATTTTTTTACATTGCAAAATTAGCGGTGAAGAAAAAAATGTGTAAAATTATCAGCATTAAATAAAAAGTACGAATTTGACTGAAATTGGATGAAACTACAGGGAAAGATAACTGTTGGAGTGCTCAACAAGTACCCGCAATACGGACCCCCAATTTCAAAATGGCGACCTACTGCAAAATTATAATGTCAAAAATGCCAACGCGTATATCTTCTGCCCAAGTCAAGATATTGAAATTCGGTAAAAAATGATCGAAAGGTAATTACATTATCTCGCGTACGTGTAAATATCAGAATTTTAAGTTGCAAAATAAAAAAGTTATTAACAAAAACCAAAAATAAAAACGGTAACGAGGGTCCTTATCTCGGCGGTTTTTTAATATACAGATTTAAAACCAATTGCATCAAGTAGTGCTTAAAAAAATTACCAAATTTGGATATCTTGACTTGGGATATACGCGCTCGCATTTTCGACTTTATAATTTTGCAATAGGCTGCCATTTCGAAATTGGGTGTCCGGATTGCGACTATTTGTTGAGCACCCCAACAGTTATCTTTTCCTGTAGTTTCATCCAATTTCAGTCAAATTTGTACTTTTTATTTAAAACGAAAAAAAGAACAATTATTGTTGTTTCATTTATTATACACAATATGACGCTCGACCTCTACAAATACACAAACTTAGGCTTTTGTTCTGTGTATTTTTTACTTAATTTTAAGCCCATAAAATTTGAGTTAGGCCCGATTTTTTAAAAAACCTAATTAATTTTTAATTCCAAATTTATTGCCATTGATGCAGACCTATTCTGATGTCAAACTATTGATAGTAAATTAAAACTATTTCCCTAATTGTGACAATATGAATACAAATTGTGTATCAAAATAATTATGTCCAAAATTAATAAATGTGGGTAGTATATTATGGGAGTTTATGAACAATTTGTTACCGTGATATCTGTGACAATCCAAGTTCAATGGTATAACCATCATTTGCTGAGTGAGTTATTTATGGCAATGGTATCTAATGTATGTGCAATTGTTGTTTATTGTTTACCCATATGATTTTCTAATATCTTATAATTTAGATTTTCTTCTATATAATATAATTTTGCCATGGAGTGTTGTTAAATTAAAATTTAAACGTTAAAAATCTTATTTCAGTTATTCTCTTTGAATAAGTAATATCAATGAAATAATACTACTTTATGATACTCTCAAATCATGCTGAAATAAAGTAAATGTACATTTTTATTCGAATATATATGTATGTATTGTCTTTTTATGTGCATCAGGTAACATTAAATTAGTCATGAACGTGTCTTTACATGAACATAACTTCTTTATAAAATTAAAGAAAACCCTCAAAGTAAATTTTATTTTTTATTTCTGCAAAACAATAAACATCTAGTTCAGATGTTCTCTACAAACTAGCGAGAAAATCAATTTTAATAACTGCACAATGAAAAGTTAAATTTTGATTACCATTGTTCTAGCCTCGTGGCAGTTGAAACCAAGCGCATAATTGTTTTTACAAAGTGCGTTCCAAAGTAAACAAGACTTTTTAAAAACAAGGACAACAAAAAGTTTTCTTGGCAAAACCGATTTGTTTTATTCAAAATAGTCCCCTTCCGACTAAATACAGTGATTTGCACGATCTAAAAGCATGTCGAATAAGTGTTTTAGACCGTCGCCGTCAGCCGGAATGTCCTTCAAGATGCCGGTAGAAGCCTATTGGATGGATTCTACGTCCACAAAAATAAGCAAACTATTGATACAGAAGTTTTTCTCAAGCCTAATCTTTCCTCTTAGCAACTGTTTATGTTTCGTTATCATTTTATTGAAACAGTTTAATAATATTAATACAAAGAACTACTGCAAGCACAGAGCACCTAGAGTGTACGTTTCCTATACCAAAGCATGTCCGGTGAAGCCAAATTGTGGGGGAAGTGGAGTGTGCAAGGTAATCTGACCACGCATACTTTGAACAGGTCCAGAGTAAGCAATATTTTTACACTTATGACAAATGTTCATTTTTCAAGTTTGGAATTCAGAAAATAATATATTTTAATATCTTGCTTATATTAAATAAACCTACAAAATAATTTAAATATATTTATTGTCCTTTAAGTAATGTTAGTTTATTTAATATTTGTCTTTTAGTAGATTTCACTGAATTAAATATTTTAACTTCATGATTTATTCTCACACCGATATACTTTTCACATACAGTCCTCACAAGTTTTTAAATATGTTCACATTCAAAAAAGTTTTTGATATATGAAATATAATTTTATTTTTCTGTAGCTTGGGAGTACCGTTTTTATAGGAGTTATTAAAGAAATATATTATTATTTCTATTTCTTAAATTGTTATATTTCTTTTTTAAATGACAGTTTGCCTACCACTCTTGGCAAGTTTAAAGTTGGCACTGCATTTTTGGATAAATTTCTAACGCCTTTTTTTATTAATAATAATAAACTTCTCTTGAAAATGTAACGAACATATTACAGACGATTTTGAGGTCGCCTAATTCTTTTTCTTAATGACTGACCCATTCCAATTTCATTTCTACCCTCTTTAGGAAACCTGAGAATAAAAACAAGAAAATGGGTAATACAATTTTATTCAGTAACTAATCACCTGTAATTTAGCATTAATGTATGTTTATTATTGAAATTATATGTTGAGGGCTCAATATTTACAATTATTTTTAATAGCCATCATGAAAATAAACACCAATTGTGACAAATAACTAATTGTAAATAGCCGGTTGATAATATGAGCCCGTTACAGATTACATCAGATAATAACGTGGGCACTAAAAAACATGAAGCCAACACTGGAAATAAGTGCATGCGAGACGGAGAATGCTGCGTGAAGCCGTCGAAATGCCTTAAAATATTTTTTTATTATTATACTTACCTAAAGAATGAAATTTCAGCACTATTGTGATCTGCCGTTACAATCGTCAACGATACACTACCCCATGATTGCATAAATAAAAACAATATACTTAATAAATTAGCAACAATGTTAACACAGCCAATGTCTAACAGCGACTGAGAGCGCGAGGCTGGCTGGGCTGAAGTTAGGCTGACGGTTGACTTCGCCAGCTTGCCTCTACAGTTCAGTCTATTTTGTCTATGACTCCAAGTTTTTGAGATACCTGTTTTAAAATGTTGAAATGTTTCAAATTTTGAAGCATTTTGAAGTCAATCTGGTAACCCTAGAGATAGGAAAAAACCGATGAAACTTTTTTATGCCCGATTTTCAAGTTTAACGGTCAAATCAAGAATGCGTTTTTGTTTTCGAGTTACAGAGTAAAATGAAATAAAAAAAATGTTTGGAAGCCCTTAATATTTTAAGGAAACACTGTAGTAATTTGAACTAAATCGATTTATATTCATTCAAGGAAGCTGCTTTGAAGTGGCTAATTCGCTTTCAGTCATATGACGATGGGAAACTAGATGTACTTGTTAAAATTCATTACATTTTATTTGATAGGTGTTAAAACTGCTTAGTATATTTAAAGTCTTCCTAGAAGGAAAATTAAAAAATTTTAAATTATCGTATAGTTCCAGTTTAAAGTTTTTGAACATATTATTTAGTGTTCCAAATTAATATTATTTTGCACCTAATTAATAATCATAAACTTCTGCAAGAAATTTTCCATTGGATGATGTAAAATAAAATGTATCTGCAATTATACCGCAACGGTTTAATACTGAGTTATATTTTAATTTATCATTTTTATGATTTTTCTCCTTAATGTACATCTGATATTCACAAATAGTTGCACTTCCTTCCCATATTTATGTACGCCGATGATTTAGCTGTAACAAGCAAAATATAAATTCATTTCAATGCTGTCCGGTACCTTTCCGTCAAGTAAATTATTCAGTTATCCTGGGGCACTTCAAACCGGAGAGGATTTGGGTAAACAATTTCTTTAGCAAATTTATGTTGATTATTCAATTTCACCAGACGACCATTTAGGACATGTTTATATTTAGTGACGTTATCTAAGTATTTAGAAAAACCAAAGAGCTTAATGTCTCTCCTGTCCAATAGATAAATTCGATCGCAGCTCTAATGTGAGAACAAAAACAAAAAATATATAAACAGAAATGCTAGTTAACAGAAATATCACGAAAACATTACAGTACATAATACATTCTTGAATGATGATGGATGATGCAGCAACAACACGGTCAGAGATCGATGCACAGGTAAAATATTCGATTAGAGAAGATACATTGGCCAATTGGGATTCTAAAATAGTGTCTTTTTATTTAAGAGAATGATCTCAAAGTCGTTTGGCTTCACTCAATAGAAATCTGAATGAGATCTCGGATTCTTTTCTGATATAAAGATGTCAGGCAAAGTTCATCCAATCTATCCCCAAAGGGTCTAAGGGTTAGTTGAAGCATTTATGTATATGGTAAATCTCCAAATTCAAGGAGGTGTTTATCACGAACATGATGAGGAGACCAAATTATATTCCAGTTCCACTGAAGGACTGTATTGAGGTAGCTTAAATGATTTTTGTAAAATGTATCAGGTTGAACCAACTTTTTTAGCATGCTTGAACCAATTTAAGATGTTGGAAATTATTTCGCCAAGACCGTTTTGTTAAGCAAGTGCTTGAATTCGAACACTTATATTGTAGAGATGATGGGAATGGCTCTTCTCTTCTCTTCTCTTCTATATAGAGAACACCACAATTTAATTTATTGAGAGGAGTAGTATATTATGGGCGTTTATGAACAATTTGTTACCGTGATATCTGTGACAATCCAAGTTCAATGGTATAACCATCATTTGCTGAGTGAGTTATTTATGGCAATGGTATCTAATGTATGTGCAATTGTTGTTTATTGTTTACCCATATGATTTTCTAATATCTTATAATTTAGATTTTCTTCTATATAATATAATTCTGCCATGGAGTGTTGTTAAATTAAAATTTAAACGTTAAAAATCTTATTTCAGTTATTCTCTTTGAATAAGTAATATCAATGAAATAATACTACTTTATGATACTCTCAAATCATGCTGAAATAAAGTAAATGTACATTTTTATTCGAATATATATGTATGTATTGTCTTTTTATGTGCATCAGGTAACATTAAATTAGTCATGAACGTGTCTTTACATGAACATAACTTCTTTATAAAATTAAAGAAAACCATCAAAGTAAATTTTATTTTTCATTTCTGCAAAACAATAAACATCTAGTTCAGATGTTCTCTACAAACTAGCGAGAAAATCAATTTTAATAACTGCACAATGAAAAGTTAAATTTTGATTACCATTGTTCTAGCCTCGTGGCAGTTGAAACCAAGCGCATAATTGTTTTTACAAAGTGCGTTCCAAAGTAAACAAGACTTTTTAAAAACAAGGACAACAAAAAGTTTTCTTGGCAAAACCGATTTGTTTTATTCAAAATAGTCCCCTTCCGACTAAATACAGTGATTTGCACGATCTAAAAGCATGTCGAATAAGTGTTTTAGACCGTCGTCGTCAGCCGGGATGTCCTTCAAGATGCCGGTAGAAGCCTATTGGATGGATTCTACGTCCACAAAAATAAGCAAACTATTGATACAGAAGTTTTTCTCAAGCCTAATCTTTCCTCTTAGCAACTGTTTATGTTTCGTTATCATTTTATTGAAACAGTTTAATAATATTAATACAAAGAACTACTGCAAGCACAGAGCACCTAGAGTGTACGTTTCCTATACCAAAGCATGTCCGGTGAAGCCAAATTGTGGGGGAAGTGGAGTGTGCGAGGTAATCTGACCACGCATACTTTGAACAGGTCCAGAGTAAGCAATATTTTTACACTTATGACAAATGTTCATTTTTCAAGTTTGGAATTCAGAAAATAATATATTTTAATATCTTGCTTATATTAAATAAACCTACAAAATAATTTAAATATATTTATTGTCCTTTAAGTAAGTAATGCTAGTTTGCTAGCGAATTATAGTTGTTTTACATTGACAATTTATACATCCAGTTCTTGACGAATTCGAGCATGTTCTAATTTTCATCAATTTCTTCGTGAAGTTCGGAAGTACCAACCCAACAGATTTCCAGCCTCAGATCAGTAATGAGGTTATGTTATTGGAATATGTAAATAATTGTGTGACGTTGTGCTAGTTTTGCATTGTTTTTACTGATTTGTTACTTACAAAAACTAATATTTATATAATATGTGTCAGAACGGTACCGCTGTTGTATCACTACAATTATGAGTGGAAAGGTGACATTTTTGAAATTTATTTGCTTCTTTGATTCATTGGTAGAACTGATTCATACGTCAAAAAACTTGACAAAGTCTGTAGCAGTGTAAAACCACACTGTTTACCAATAAATTCGTGAATTAATTCATGAAGAACTTCGTCAATTTATTCATCAATAAATTGTCAATGTA
>NW_019417435.1:302581-371046 GCF_000390285.2 Anoplophora glabripennis | reverse complement strand
TCTTCTCTTCTCTTCTCTTCTCTTCTCTTCTCTTCTCTTCTCTTCTCTTCTCTTCTCTTCTCTTCTCTTCTCTTCTATATAGAGAACACCACAATTTAATTTATTGAGAGGAAATAATCAGTCTTCACACCATTTGTTTATATTGTTTAGAACCTGCTGAAGTGGTTGTCATGGAATTTGAGAATATTTTAGGTCATTTGCAAAGAAAGCATGTTCAAGTGATAAGACTGATAAACCATAAGGGGATGGGAAAGTAATGGACACAGAACCCTAAGCCACTTCAAAGGTAATATCAAGAAACTGAGAATGATCCTGTGAAATTTTCACTGAGACCTTTTCTAATTCCAAAATGTTCTGTCATGGGGTCTTTGTTTTGGAACTTTTCCAAATGCCTTGGAGGGGTCTAACATGTTAACTGAGAGTACATGGATATCATTTGAGTCTAAGCATGCGGTAAGATAAGTAAGTTTGTATATATTGACCTACCAGGAAGGAATCCATGTTATTAGAGCAAAGAAAACTCAACAATACTCGTATATCAGTAATGATTATCTTCATAATTTTTGCACACAATGGATGAAAATTATTAGGGTTAATCACTTTTAACTATAGGAAGCAGTTAACCAAATTTTTGGTGGCACACTCACCATCAGAGGAAAACATGTTTGAATAATATGAGTTAGCATACTCTGTTAGATCTTCCGTGAAAAATATGTTGCTTCTTTTAAAGAATTTTGCATTCTTCAGTATGTTAATTACGATTAAATACGATGTCGTATTGACCAAAATCAAGCCATTCCTCCATAACAATTTCGATTCCAAACTTTATAAACCTATATATTATGTACCAAACTGATATAATGAAAATTTTACATATGGAAGACGAAGAAAGAGACACTTGTATGTAATTTATTGTATTTGATGATGGCTGATCTAAGTTTTCGAAAAGCGTTATAAGTTTTTTCGTGTATTTGTACACATCCTACATACAAAAATCCTTAGTAAATATGTATTGAATGCTTTTATATTGTTTTTGTATGGTTTTAAGCCATTTTTCACCTACTTTTTTATATTTTATTGTCTACTGCTTATACATGTTTGTCATTTTCCTTTTATTTTACGGAACTGTAATTAATATCTTGCCCCGCTAGATCTGTATCACCTCAAAACAATTGAAATTTAGTACAAGCGTGGGTAAGTGGGTACAAGCTGTAAACTTTAAAGGATTCTTTATCCCCAAATTGTATATTATTATTTACTACCTACAACTTTTATATATATTTTTATGTAAAACGAAATATTTTGTACATTCAACATGTAAGGGTTAATAACGAAACCATGTGTCGGAAGGCTGTTTTGTTTGAACCTCGACAGTTGTTGGTAGGAGAAATGAGCCTGCTGTTGCCAAGCTCGGCACCCCGTTCTAAGAGGGCATTATTTATACGCTCTCTTAACAATATTAACTGAAGCTTTCTCATATCAAAACAAAGCAGTTAACTGAATATATCTTATTGTTAGTACCAAAATTCTTTCTTAAAAAGCGGCTGGCCATTTTTTGCTTTATATTTTTTCGGTAACCCCCTCACATTTTAAGAAATTTCAATGAAATTTGGCACACAAAAAAATCTTTACTATAAGAGTAAAAAAGAAAAGAATATAAAAATACAATTTGTAATAGTAAAAAAATCACAAATATGTATGTATATAATAATGTAAATAGGAGACGAGGAAATTATTGCAAATTACCTACTCATATAAGATTCATCAAGTTCTAAGGTATTTAAATTGAAACATTCTTATACGTCTAGAGTTATATCGTAATACACTAACAGACAATTGCATACTATTTAAAATTTATGCAACAAATTGCACAAAAAGCTATTGTGAACAAAATTCGTTTTGCATTTAGAAAGATAAAATTAAATTAACAAATTTTCGCATCTTTGTACATATTCTGACTAATTCACTAAATCAAGATGATGTCATACTTCACTTTATAAAGCTTAATATTAGCTAAAGAGATAGTATTTTCAATGTGTGAAGAAAAATACCTTTTCTGATAAAATAAAGTGACTAAATAACATATTTTATCTAAACGATGTTACGCCACCTGTTCCATATTATAAGGAAACGTTAAACGTTAAAGCTTTCCTTGTAAAGGATACAGTATAACATTTACTAATGCTCCCATCAAAACAATTTAAGAGGCACCATGCAGATATAAATGTTATAATAAGCTTTTAAGTCATCTTCATATAAGAATTTGGAGTACCTTAAACCTAAAATTAGATAATTTTTGTTTATATAACAAATGTAATAAAATTAGACCGTTATGAAATACCATAAATAGGTGTGACAAGAAATGATCGATAACCTTCATATGAATTCTACATATTGATGTCTGCCAGAAAAATATGATTTAAATAAAAGTTGATCAGAAACGCCAAAGAAAATGAATGTATTATATCGAAAGCTTTCTGCATAATCATAAATGCGATATCCACCTGAATAATATTACCATCTACAATTGCGCATATAGCTAACTATTGACTCAGGCAAGCAATATCTGTAACTCATGACTTTTTATCAATGAAACAATGCTAATTAATAGATAAAATGCCTTGAGTGGTATTATTTACAAATTCGTAAATACCCATCTCAAACAATTTGTAAAAGTTAAACAATACTGAAATAGAACTGTAACTTACAATTACTGATTGATCGTCTTTCTTTAATATTAGCGAAACTCTTAGCAAATTATCATGAATTAGAAAATATAATTGGTTTAAGAATCAAATTAAAACTGTATACATAACACTGGTTGAGTTAAAAAAATTATCACAATATTCAATAGGAAACGATTTAGTGGCATTAGGGTCTGTTATTTTGATAAAATATACATGTAAATTAAAATTTTCAGTGGCAAATTTTCAGCGAGTTTAGTATTAGGCATCTTTATAGAAATATTGACCAAAGTATTTACAATATCTTGTGGTTTAATATGAACACAATTACCATCTCGCTTAATTCCAGGAATTCTATTGTTTCCCATCTTGTTACATACAAAATTCCGAAACTGACTAAGAGCATTATTTATTATATTCAGCAATATTAAGAAATGTTCGGTAATAGGAATTTATTTTTACTTGAACCGAGGATCTTAAATCGGATAACCTGTTTTATCTATTTTTTTTATAGTTTTTGTAGACTAACGGCATTGTTATCGACGCATTTGAGGACAAGCATTGAAAGAAATACTGCTGAAACAGTTACTATTTTGTGCTTACAATTTTGTAGTAGAATAAGTTACAAATACAGTGCTATTTTTTTAAAACATGACATAGGACAACTCTTTGTACTTCCAAATGCAAAATTGTAGGAAAAATTTACAAATAATTATTTCCGGTGTTGCCAGATTTCTGCAGCTACTAAAACGATATTTTTTTAAATGGCAACACTGTATTTTTTTAACATAATTTGACAAACCTTCAAATTCTAAATAGAAAATGTTATGTCACATTTCTTTATTGGAGTAGCCGTTTTGGAACAATCGGCAAAAACAACGAAAATAATCTGTAGTCGGCAGTAATAGGTCCTCGAAATTAAACAAAAATTGTACTCTCATTGTGTTATTCAAATACAACAGCCGTCAAGGCTGTTGTATTTGAATGTGTATAAAAATAACGTTTTAATTCAGTTGCTGAGATCAGTTATTTAATCCACAAGAAAAAGTTGAATTAATTTGTCTTCATGTTGTTGGCTTAAGTTTACGCAGTGCGTACGCTGAATCGGTGTTGTCATTTAAAAAAATATCGTTTTAATAGCTATTGCAGAAATCTGGCAACATCGGAAAGAATTATTTCTAAATTTTTATTTCCTACAACTTTGCATTTGGAAGTACTAGTCTATCACTTTAAATAACAAAATTGGCCTATGTCAGGTTTTAAAAAAATAGCTCTGGATAGTAAACCACATAAGTAGGTTATTGTGGTAAATGCAGAAGTATTAGGCTGTTGTAAATTTTAATATAAGTATATAACTTTTTACTATATTTTGNTTTCCTTGTAAAGGATACAGTATAACATTTACTAATGCTCCCATCAAAACAATTTAAGAGGCACCATGCAGATATAAATGTTATAATAAGCTTTTAAGTCATCTTCATATAAGAATTTGGAGTACCTTAAACCTAAAATTAGATAATTTTTGTTTATATAACAAATGTAATAAAATTAGACCGTTATGAAATACCATACATAGGTGTGACAAGAAATGATCGATAACCTTCATATGAATTCTACATATTGATGTCTGCCAGAAAAATATGATTTAAATAAAAGTTGATCAGAAACGCCAAAGAAAATGAATGTATTATATCGAAAGCTTTCTGCATAATCATAAATGCGATATCCACCTGAATAATATTACCATCTACAATTGCGCATATAGCTAACTATTGACTCAGGCAAGCAATATCTGTAACTCATGACTTTTTATCAATGAAACAATGCTAATTAATAGATAAAATGCCTTGAGTGGTATTATTTACAAATTCGTAAATACCCATCTCAAACAATTTGTAAAAGTTAAACAATACTGAAATAGAACTGTAACTTACAATTACTGATTGATCGTCTTTCTTTAATATTAGCGAAACTCTTAGCAAATTATCATGAATTAGAAAATATAATTGGTTTAAGAATCAAATTAAAACTGTATACCTAACACTGGTTGAGTTAAAAAAATTATCACAATATTCAATAGGAAACAATTTAGTGGCATCAGGGTCTGTTATTTTGATAAAATATACATGTAAATTAAAATTTTCAGTGGCAAATTTTCAGCGAGTTTAGTATTAGGCATCTTTATAGAAATATTGACCAAAGTATTTACAATATCTTGTGGTTTAATATGAACACAATTACCATCTCGCTTAATTCCAGGAATTCTATTGTTTCCCATCTTGTTACATACAAAATTCCGAAACTGACTAAGAGCATTATTTATTATATTCAGCAATATTAAGAAATGTTCGGTAATAGGAATTTATTTTTACTTGAACCGAGGATCTTAAATCGGATAACCTGTTTTATCTATTTTTTTTATAGTATAGATAAGATCAGTTATTTAATCCACAAGAAAAAGTTGAATTAATTTGTCTTCATGTTGTTGGCTTAAGTTTAAGCAGTGCGTACGCTGAATCGGTGTTGCCATTTAAAAAAATATCGTTTTAGTAGCTATTGCAGAAATCTGGCAACATCGGAAAGAATTATTTGTAAATTTTTATTTCCTACAACTTTGCATTTGGAAGTACTAGTCTATCACTTTAAATAACAAAGTTGGCCTATGTCAGGTTTTAAAAAAATAGCTCTGTATAGTAAACCACATAAGTAGGTTATTGTGGTAAATGCAGAAGTATTAGGCTGTTGTAAATTTTAATATAAGTATATAACTTTTTACTATATTTTGTATTACCTAAATGGCATATTGTAAAATTTAAAATGCTGCTATAGTGCTGAATAACAATATTTATAGATTGTATTAATACAACGCTTGTGGTAATCGTTACCAAAATTAAACACACACAATTATAATATTTACTAAAAGTTATGTTAAAATAGTGACTGCAGATCATGCGTATTAATCCCAACGCTGCACGTGCACGCTGCAATTGATTCCGAAATTCCGAAGAGTAAGGCGAGAGATAAGTTTAAGTTTTATAATATTGCATTTTTATGTACATATTGGACATCACATGAACGATTTTCATTTCTCAATAGTATCAATCAACGTATGAATAAAGAAATACCTATAGTATATGTGTATACGAGTAATACCAACGACCTCAGCTGAGGTCTTTGAGTAATACCAATATCATATCCGTTAATAATAAACTTCATTTTTCTCGAAAATGGTACCTGCTACCGAATTTCGACAAGTATACCTCTTTTTATAATATGCTTTAGAGTTTACAGAACCGTTTAGAAATGTAATAAATTTTGACTTGAAACATATTTTTCTTTCGATTGTACCCCTCCAATTACCTGTATCGTCGACACTGCTTTTCAGAAAGAAACCGTTTGCACATTATTCTTAACGCACAGTTGATGTTTACTCGTGTACAAATTTTGACATTTTTATCTTCAGCCGATTTAAAGATAACTAGTTTAGAAAAACCATTTGGAAAGTAATAACTTCAACACATTGTATATCGAAAACAGGGCGTCTAAGAAAAAAACGTTACATGAACTACCCCCATTATTTTACCATGAGGAATTTGCATACAAGTTTTTTTGAAACATGAACGGGACTCCCTGTATATACGTTTTTAATATATTATCAGTTGTTGATACTTAAATATTTGTAAAAACGTAATGAAAATCTTTAATATTTTCGTGTTGACAGTGTATTGTTTGTTTTAATATTAACGTGAATGTACCAATGTTTTTTGTTTAATAGAAATGTATTATTTGTTATATGTGTTGTATGTTAATAATAAATATATGTATATGAACTGCAGCAAATTCATCTCTTTTGGTAAGGTAATAATCCCCCTTCCCCTCCAGATGTATTTTAATAAAATTTAAGAAACAAAATATTATTCTTAGCAAGTTAAAATAGTAATTAAAGCAATAATTCTGTAAAAAATTACAGTACTATGTATCAATAGTTACAAAACAGTGTATTAAAAATTACTATCAATGTGTATTTTTTACATAATTTATTGGTAATTTTTAAAATATTTAATAGATATATTTATAAAACATTGTGTCAATAAACGCACAAAACTTTTAGTAAACGGTACAACAATGTATATAGTACTTAGTAACATTTCTATTGTAGTAAAATAGTGTTTGGAGATTATTACTACAAAATTGTAAACACAATAATATGTGAAATATTACTACAAATTGTGTTTGGAGTTACAACCACAACAAATTGTAGAACATAGATCTACAATTGTAAAAGCGGTTACTATTCTTTTTTTTTCAGTGAGATATTTGTGAAAAAAGTTGGTATACTAATTGTAAATGAGCCTTTCGAAAATAGAATATTCGAATCTCATGATTACATGTGACTAACGTAGAGAAACACGAACGGATTATTAAAGATAAAAATACTACAATAAAGTGCGGGTAAAATTAGTATTAAATAGAATCTTGGATAAAACTGATGAAATTTGATAAGACAACTCCAACCATTAAAATGTTGGTATTTTAGATCAGCAAGTGCGTCGTTGATGATCTAGATCGGAAAGAAGGGAGAGCTCGTTAAATTAACTTTACCGAACTCTCACATTAAAACTTGCATTAAAAATAAAGTAGAACAGTTTTCTGTAAGCAGAAGTTTTTGACCTTTTAACGCTTATATCCGTAAAAACTATCTAAGTCGTTTAAAAATGAATAACGATGAAAATTACGAAAAAAGTATTACGTACGACATTAAAGAAGCGGCTGCTGTGGCCCCTGATGAGGTATTACCAATGAAATCCAGGAAATGGTACGGACAAACGTATGAATTTTTCGAAGAATGATGCGAAAAGAAAAAGTAATGGTAGTAAATAAATACGTTCTGTTAGTTTAATTTTCTGAAAAATCAATATAAGCCATCAAGTATCAGCCGCAGGTTTGCGAAAGCGTGATACAGAATTTTCTTAAAGGAAGTCGAGTATGATAAATGAATGGCAGAAGATATGTGTTCGATATTCTTTTTCATATTTAATGGCAATATCTACCCTTTAAAAACATTTAAAAACTTTGCCAACGTTTTAATTAATAAAATATTTTTTCCTCATATGAAATTATGCATTTCTTTTGAGACAGCTTTTAGGAAACATTTAGTCCTATTTCCAAAAAATGTCGCACATCGCAGCTTATTCATATTATTTAAAAAAATAAATATACTACTCAACTTACTGGAAAGGATTCAATAGGAAATATTCCTTGCAGAATAGCATAATAATATCTAAAATTACCAAATCACTAGAATTTACCGGGTACTGGATAGTTTCAGCCACATTACTGATGGACGGAGGTGAAAATGTCACAAATTATATTAATATTGAACTTTGTGCCACATACTTCTATATAAATAATATAAGATATTGTTTAATAACTGTTTATAGACCACCGCATGATAACATTGACACGTTTATATATAGGTTATCTCAAGCTCTCAGTAGGTACAAAAACAATGTACTAATATCATAGTCTGCTGTGACATAAATATTACTTACAAAGTTAATCACCCACCATGATAATAAGTCATGGGTAACAAATGATATTATCAATATGGGCAAAAAGTTAAAGAATTTATACTGGTATAAAATTAATTGTAAAAATCCCTAACTAGAAATATACTATAAGAATTTAAAATATGAATATAAAATTGTGATTAAAAATGCAAAGAAGGCCTTTTATGAGAACAAACTTGAAGTAAAACAGGTAATGGAAAACAAATATATGTGTGGAATTTATAATATATAAATAACAAATCTATTAAACTTTTAATTAATAATAAGGTCACTGAAAACGTCGGTTTGATATCTTATGCATTTGTAAATTATTTTAGCACTACAGCCAAAATGGCTTTGCAGAATCATTTTGGGAAATTTATTTCTACAAACTGTACACTAACAGCATTAAACACATGTAATACTTTTTTTTGTAGCGTTGAGTATGATGAAGTTATAAATGTAATACAGAATCTGAAAAACACAAACTATGTAGGCGTCGATTGTATTCCTACAAAGATTATTAAAAATGTGCGAAATGAGATTGCTACAACATTATCTTATATTATAAATCTATCTGTTCAATGTGGAATGTTTCCCGATAATCTAAAACTTGGCGTAGTTACTCCCACTTACAAAAAAAAAATTATCCCTTCTCGATTGAAAATTATAGAGGTATTACTGCCCCATCTGTTTTAAGTAAAGTGATAGAGAAAGTGATTTATGATAGGATGCTCTTATACATGCATAAATATAACATAATATCGAAATGTCACAATGGTTTCTGCCCGAATAAGTCAACTGAAACTGCGTCTTTTGATTTTACCAATTTTATATATAAACACTTACATCAATATGTGGGAGCATTATTTTTCGATTTATCGAAAGCTTTTAATTGTTTAAACCTTAGTTTTATAGCATAAAAATTGTCTACTGTTGGTTTTCGTGACAATTTCTTAGCATGGTTAATATCATATCTGCAATATAGGAAAATATATGTGAAATTAAATAATAAAATGTCTCCTATAAAAGATATTGAATTGGGAGTACCTCAGGGTTCAATACTTGGCGCACTTATTTTCCTGATATTTATGAATGATCTCCCATTGCATGTTAATGCAGAGTGTACAATATTATATGCAGATGATGTCACCTTTGCAACGGCGGCAAATAGTCTTCTGGAGCTTAAAAATCAGTTAAATACATTATTGTCAGAATTTACTAATTAGTGTCATAAAAATGCACTGATATTAAATTCAGAAAAATCTGTTTGTATGCAGTTTTCTTCTCGCAGAAAAATCATTGATCCTCTCCAGATAATTGTAGGTAATACGACAATCGTAGCCTCACAGTCCTGTAAATTTTTAGGAACTTTTATACATTACATGACCTGGATCAGTCAAACCGATTACTATGTAAAAAATTTAATTTACTGCAATTGAAAACAATATTTAACACTAAGCAATTACTTAACATATATCACTGCATAATTTACTCACACTTAACCTACAACGTTACAGTCTGGGAAAACGCATGTAATAACAGCGTTAATAGAATTTTAGTGTCTCAGAAAAGGATAATCCGCCTCATATTTAGTATTTCCCAAATGGATTCCTGCAAGCCATACTTTATTAATAATAGTATATTAACTTTTTCTTGTATCTATATATATAAATGTATTCTACAAATTGCCAAAAATAAAAGTTATTATGAACGTAATTCTGATAGCCACAATTACCCAACCAGATATAGTAATCTCTTGCGCATTCCTAACCATACCTTGTTATATGGGCATTAAGTTAATAAACATCGTACCAGTTGATATTAAACAACAAAGTAGGTAATTTTAGCTCATTCAAATTCAAAGTAAAAAAATTCCTCATAAACAAATGTTTTTATAGTGTATCAGAAATGACTGATCAATAATTTAATTTTTAATTTATTTTTTACCCATGTTTTATATCTTGTTAGTTACGCTGTTTTTATTTTTGTTTTCTATTTATTTAATTTATACCTATGTATGTATACCTCATTATATTTTAATGTATTATATGTATAATACTATACTGTGATAATGTAATCGTGTAGAATATTGTCTATTAGCATAGGCGTATACAACTAAACTTGTACACATGACTTATCCAATATCATTTGTTGATCTAAATGGACGAAATAATAATAATAATAATAATAAAATTATTATTATTATTATTATTATTATTATTATTATTATTATTATTATTTTGTGTAAGTTTATGACTCTTCTGTTGTAAGTTATTATCATATTATTGGCGGTAACATAAAAAATATTGTGCGCAGATAGTGTATGATCTATATGCTCGCCCTGTAAAGTGCCACTTTCTGATCTTGGCACGTAAATAACTACTACAGAATGTCAATAGGTCACAGCGGAAAAGATGTAGTTGATTAATTAATTCAAAGCCACAAAACATAATCACTTTAAAAATAACAATGGAAGATGAAACCTTTTAATGTCTTTTGTTCTTGTTGTTCTAAGGAAAATTTTCTTAGTTTATTAGTTTCTTAAAGTAGTCTGGATTAAATTTATTGTTGCTTGTGGAATGTAAACCTAGAACAAGCAGTTCTCCCTTTTTTGTAACAAAAGAACGGGTTGAAATTTATGAATAAATTTTAGGCTGATATTATCTAAAATTTTCTTAATAATCACAAGCAGTAAAATATCCAAATGAATTTTTATTATTATAAATAAATTTATTGCTGCTCATATAATGTAAACCTAGAATAAGTAGTTTGTTCTATTCCTTAACAAAAGAAACGGCTGAAATTTATAAATAAATTTTAGGCAAAAAAGTTGATAGCTGAAAATTTATTAATAATACACTGCACAATAAAATAATGCTGATAGGCAGTCTTTACAATAGGCGTCAGGTGGCGTTTCTGTGCCGAATATGTTATTTCACCACAAACATAACAGAAATTATCCACCGAATTTACATATTTTCGTGGCAACCAGCAATTCTGCAATAATTTCAACAGGCACTATAATACAGTCACAAAAACAGAAATTATAACCTAAAAACAACAAGGCAGGTGACAGGTTGACATGTGACTGTTAAAGAAAAATATTCTCCAAGAAAACAAAAACTTACTGTATCTAAAAAACAAGAGTTAATTAGTCATTTTCAAGATGATTTTTATCTTTAGCAGGTGCAAATACGTAAATAACAGCTATTTTTTGCGCTTAAAACATCTTCACTGACTGTTAGTGTAATGTAAAGCATAAGCATTAAAATAATATCCAAATGAATTTTTACTTTTTGTTATTAAACGGACGATCCTGTTTCTGTTATTCAATGTATAAGGGTATACACGACCTACATTAGTATTACGTTTAATGTAGTAGTATGGATTTTGTATGGCTTTAGTAAAATATTCCTTTTAATTTTACTAGAAATATTAAGTACCAACATTGTAGAAAATTTACTTATTATATCCAAGTGCCTTTTCAAATTTGCATTTGCATAAATATTAATGTTATGATGCCTTAAATAAAAATTTATTCTAGCTAAAATCAACAACAACAAGGGCTAGATAGAATATTCTAATGAAAAACAAAAATCAATACACTGTTTACAATTTCACTGAAGATGTAACAAGAGAGCTATACAGAGTTTTTCATAAAGACCTCCCGTAAATACAGGGAGTGATAGTACGATAAAAAAAAATAATTTTTTCGTCTTATGGCTACGATTTAGGTGACACAGGCTTATAACTCAGGTGTTAATTGAGGAATCCTTTTCAAATTTTAACTACTTATGCAGACCAATGGGGTGGACATTTGAGGACTGTATACGATTTGGATGAAACTTGACATGGGTATATTTTCGATGATACTGATTAAGACTAGGGCATCAGCATTTCCGTATTTTATTAGCTAATAAAAAATACCGAAAAATCGATCCCCTTTTAATTTCCCCTAGCGCACATCTATGGATATATGTAAGTTTAATAATCCTCAAATGTGCACCCTATTGGTCTGCATAAGTGGTTAAAATTTGAAAAGGATTCGTCAATTAACACCTGAATTATAGGCCTGTGTCACCTAAATCGTAGCCACACTGTATACAGAGCGACAAAATAAATTTTTCCTTAAAAACCCCGGAATACCAAATTTTATAAAAATATTTCATACCGTTTGGTTGTAAAAATTATATTTAATTTTTTTTTGTCGCTCTGTATCTCCAAAACAAAAGGGCAGTTTAATTGAAAAAAGTTTACTACAATTGTTGTTCCATTTTCAACGATATAAAAATATGTAACATAATCACAGAAAAATTTTAAAATGCACGAAAGAAATCTGTTTCTATAAAATTAAATGTTACTTAATAATGTGCAACATGTCATCAGCTATAAGGTAATTGAAAACTAATAGTTGTACTATTAGTTTTCAATTATTACCTATTGATGTACCTATTTAGTATATTTTAAAAAGTTGTAATTTCGACACAATACATTGTTTTTTTTGAAAATGACATAGCTATCCTTGACATCTTGTAATTCAAAAACAAAAGACGATAGACTCATGGTCCGTAACAAAACATCTTCGTCTTATTTTTTAATGTTCTACCAGGCTCCTGAAGTTGTAGCACAGTATTTCAAAACACCATGTAGAAAAGATCGCAAAAGCTTTTACACAATGTAATTTCTCAAAATTATCTATAATTTTTATAATGACACACTTTTTATATTTATGTTTTAAAAATCTGCATATTTTTTTTTTCAAAAGATGGCTTCTAATAATATTTCCATCATAAAAAATAATGTTTCGCCATCAGATCCTAAGCAAAATGTTGCTTGAAAAACCCGAATACAAAAATAAAAAATGTTATTCGACATAAAAAGTGAAGTGAAGTGAAAATGTAAAACGGCCTTTATAATTTAAATCATCAAAATCACAATATTGAAAATCCGGAAGTCGAGATATAAACCTCCAATAACTCTTAATATCTTATGAGCTTAAAATTTTTTCATAAAAATTTATTTATACGAGTGAATTTTCTATGAAAAAAGCTACGTCAAGGGAACCGTTTTATTAAGATTTTCCTCTCATCCCTATATTCTCTGTTTATCGTGTTATTGTTCCTCGATGGCCTCTCATATTTTCGGACGTTAGCCGCCCCTCAAGAGTTTTATATAACGAACCTGGTACAAAATTCTGAATCAACCTACGCAGTTCTGCCTTAATGACCAAAAGCAAAATACGTCACTAATAAGTCACTAACAATTTGCACGGAGAAGCGATGCCAAAAATAACTTCCGGCTACTATTTATTTTTAGAATATAGATATAATATATATGTCACAAAATAACGTTAAGTTCAGCTGATATCCGTGTGTAGGCCTAATGGTTCAGATTTTTGCAGGATTAAAATATTTCCAATACTATTTCTTCTCTGTTTTATTCAATATCCCAACTCGATAAAATATAAAAAAACGAAATATAAAATTTCCTGAGATTAATTTGTTATTTATTTATTTAAAAATATACACATCAAACAGGCGATGAATAATAATAGGATATGTTAAGTCTATTATTAAAATATAACGAAAAGAAAAAAGAGAAAGAGAAAGGAATTAAGACTGTCGCGCGCTTTAAATAAATCCATATTTTGGGCTTGGCCCATAACACTGGAAAATGAATAAACATAGTGGCCCAAATAAAAAAAAAACTAACGAAAGATAAAGTTGTTTCCTAAAGCTGCTGTGTAATACTTTTTCAAAATTAATTTTTTATTGTTTAAATTTAAAGAGTAAGCTGTGCAAGAGATCGTTATATTTACTTAAAAATAAAGGCTTAAATAAAAAATTGCTTACATGAAGGCAGTGGGTCTATACCACGTACTCAATGGGATGTGGTTAGAGATTGATAATATTGACCGATAATGTATCTAAAACTCCCCATTAACTTTGCGATAATTGTACCAATGTACCAATCAGAAGTTGATACAATTTTCTGTACGTTCGTACAACTTAAACTTCATTCACATAGGATTAGTGCGGTTGCATTAGTACTGTAGATAAATGCAATGCATTGCAATAGGGACGTTCAGAGTAACGCCATTGTACTGCAGCTGGTACGACAGAAGCTAGAAGCGTTTTAGCTTTTACCAATCCGTTACCAACAAGGTACAATACATTCCAACAAACAAGCCGATGAGCCGAACATCAAAAAATATTTTGGTATTATTTTTTACCTCACTGTACTTAGAGATGCTACAAGGATGTTACTGCGTGTTGTGGGTGCATAAAAAAATGCTCGGATTGGTCTATTTTAGTTTTGATCAAGGCACACTATAATGGAAAACTCAGCCGGTTCTATGAGACCGCTACAATTTTAAATAACATATACCAAGATGGTCTCTTTATTTAAAAAATATGGTTTTGTATCTATTACAAGAACAATGATGGTATTGATGATGAGATTTCATAGTGGATCTCCATAAAATCAACCTGAACTCTTTTTTTTTTACTTCGTATAAACAAAACATTATAGGAATATCACTCAATCCTCGTACAGTATATTAAGTCTTTACTTTTGAAATATACAATAAAATATCAAAATTTTTTTTATAGGATGTAAGTAAATTATATATCTTCTATTTTGGTCTATCATGTACAGTGTCTCTGCACTGAACTATTTATTATTCACTAATTAGTAATTAAATAGTTATTAAATGTATCGCTAGCCATTATAGATGATGTGGGTTTATCAAATGTAATAAATCGTGAATTAACATTAAACTTGTGAATCGATGATAAATTATATTGTAGATAATAAATTACGTACAACGCTATTATGAAGTCCATTTAAATAAATACAGATAAATCCTTCTGGTAATATCAATAATATAAAAAAGTAATTTAAATAAAAATTGCATCAAATCAATTTCTTTACTTTCTAAAATGGTTTTCAATTATTCACGACGTTACTTAACTCAATTTTTTTGAAGGGGACATACTTTATGTTGGTACAATTTCTCCTTTAATGTAAGGTCTATACGGATAACCAGATATTAGATCTAAAATGTAATATTTCAGTATTTGACATTTAAAAAAAAATGAAGAATGACAGTCAGGGATTTTGATTTTTTAGTGGAACTCAATTTTAAATTTGATACAACTACAAACTTTAAACTTATTTTAACTTTATTAAGGTATGCTAGAGTTTATATTTATTTTGTTATTATTTGAACGTTTCGAAATCTAAAAGATTTATGTAAACGGTATTTGATGAAAATATTTTGTAATAGCGTTGTAAAATCTTTGATGTATGCTGTCTATTCTAGTATTATATACTCACAAAAGACTACAAATTTAATTTTGTTTGCATTTTTAATTTGGTTGGCAGGTTATACGTGGACAACGAATCTCAGAAAATATATATGTAAAGTAGATATACAGGGTTAGAACTATTTAAAGGGAGACTACAGGGATATCGGAAACCGTTAGTCATACAGGGTGGCTCAAATTACAAAAAAGTTGCACAATTATGGGGCGAGTATTTCTGTGAAAACAGATCCAAGATATCTTCGATAGTTTCTGAGATATCTCGAAAAAAGTGAAAATATCGATTTTCTATTTTTCGTTATAACATTTGTTTTTTAAGATAGCGTCACGAAATTTTGGGTCTAGACATTGTTCAACATGGCGATTTCAATGGTGAGTTCAGATTTTTTCTATATTCCATTGTTTCAGAGTCGCGATAGTCAACTTTTTTTTTTCTTATGGACACCATATTGGTTCTCCTCATGGATGGATAAAGAAAAAAAATATGAATTCAACGATGTATCACACTTTACAAAAACATCCTGTCTGCCTGCAGCAATTTGAATTTCTTTTTAATTTTTCTGAAATAGTAGGCTGATGTCCGAATTGTCATTTTCTTTAGTGTAAAACATAACATGGTGTTCCATTTAAATTAACAAAGTTAACATCCGGGGCCATTTTGTTTGAACTTCATTCGTTTTTCTACATCATTTTCTAAAACTTCATAAAAAATAGTGCAACTTTTGTATTTCACATTTTTTTACAACTCTTAAAACAAAAAAGTTAAAGTTAAGTTAATTATGTAGAGGAATTTCTCCAAACCTTGCCAGTTATGCGTTATGTGGAATGCTGATATCGGCATGATGGTGCTCCAGCATATAGTACCTTACATAGAAACAATTTTTAAATAACAGATTCGATGGACAATGGATTAGGAGAGATGGACTCATTAATTGGCCAGCCAGAACTCCGGACATGAATCTTATGGATTATTTTGACTCCCCCTTTAACTTTTTTGTTTTAAGAGTTATAAAAAAAATGAGAAATACAAGTTGCACTATTTTGTATGAAGTTTTCGAAAATGATGTAGAAAAACAAATGAAGTTCAAACAAAATGGCCCCGGATGTTAACTTTGTTAATTTAAATGGAACACCATGTTATGTTTTACACTAAAGAAAATGACAATTCGGACATTAGCCTACTATTTCAGAAAAATTAAAAAGAAATTCAAATTGCTGCAGGCAGACAGGATATTTTTGTAAAGTGTGATACATCGTTGAATTCGTATTTTTTTTCTTTATCTATCCATGAGAACCAATATGGCGTCCATAAGAAAAAAAAAAGTTGACTATAGCCACTCTGAAACAATGGAAGATAGAAAAAATCTGAACTCACCATTGAAATCGCCATGTTCGATAATGTCTAGATACAAAACTTCGTGACGCTATCTTAAAAAACAAATGAGTTATATAACGAAAAATAGAAAATCGATATTTTCACTTTTTTCGAGATATCTCAGAAACTATCGAAGAAATCTTGGATCTGTTTTCACCAAAACACTCGCCTCATAATTGTGCAACTTTTTTGTAATTTGAGCCACCCTGTATGACTAACGATTTCCGATATCCCTGTAGTCTCCCTTTATATAGTTCTAACCCTGTATAGAGGTTTATAGCAAGTACAAAGTTTTGAAAATATTTTCAGTGCCGACGTAATGTGTTTACTTGTTTATTTTATTGTGTTCAAATTAGGACCCCTTTCATCAGTCTGTATCGCAATAGTTTTAAGAAAATTACAATATTTCATTAGTTTAAGAAAAAACGTGACTACATTAAAATACCACAATTATTTTTATACAAAGTAATAAAAAATAGTTGTTATTATCGATTGTAATGAATTATTATTTGAAATATAAATAAATATTGCAGAAAGAGTGAAAACAAAAGTATCCTGGTATCTCAAAATGAATTTGAATATCAAATTATAACAATATTGTGATGAATGTAGATATTTAAAGATTCCAGCATATATTTTTACTATAAACCTACGTACATGCACAAAGCGGATGCGAGGGGACACAGAAAAACAAAAAACAACACAAGTTGCGATACGAATCGTAACACCCGTTGCACACTTGCCGGAACCGGTTAACCGGATCCGGTTACCCGGCAGCAAGGTGTACAGAATCTTATGGCAGCTTCCACACGTGACGGAAGGAACTATCTGGCGAACTGCTACCGGATTGTAGCCGGTCGCCACCATTGCCTGACCGGCTGCCGTGTACCGACTAACCGGCGACCGAAGTGGTAGTAGTGCATAGTTGTGTATCGGTGCTTTCACACTTACAGGGCGCTTGCCAGGTTCAGTCGTCGGGTTTCATTGAAAAGAACAGGACTTGTCAATTATTTTTGTAAATATTTGTACGCAACTATGTCACATGTTTGTTCGTTAGATGTAGATATTGAATGCTTTATATCACTGGTTGAAACGAGACCTGTCCAGTGGGACATAATTTTAACTTTTTCAAATTTTTTGGATATTTTTCATTTGTTTGTTTTTTTATTGCGACAACGTCGGCAGTAGCCAAGTCACATAATTATTGCAATGCGTCTACGATCCATCTCTTGTCGTAATAAAAATGCAGCTGAGACTAATATCGGCCAAACCGGTTTAAAAATTAAATTACGTGTGAAAGAGCCAGCCGGATCCAGATAGCCGGATCCGGCTAGCCGGTTCGGCAAGTGTGAAACGACGCTACCGAGTCTCAAAACAGCGGATGCTTTGGATAAGTCTTTGTTTAAACCCGATCCACACTATAGAGCCGCTCATACTCTGCTTTCCATATTTAGAATGCTGTGCAGATACCTAGGCCACTTCTGTCTAAAATCGTTGGTGCTCAAAGTCAACCTATTTGTCAAAAAAATTGTCATGTTTTAATTTTTCATTTCAAATACTTACTATTATAGCTTTTCTTTTAGATAGAGACGAAACAAGTAAAAGATCACAAAAAGTGGATATCAGTATTTCCATATTTACTGACAAGAAAAAATGAATATTATTATTAGGGCTAAAGTTGGAAAAAAACTGTTTAATCCGCCGTGAAAAATCTTGCTCAGCCAAAATATTATTGTCTATTGATCAGTCTCGAAGCGAGCTGAAGTATTACGCATAGCTCATTATTTCGAAAGATTAATATTTTACTGGATCGAGAGCCGACCGAGGCGAGAGCTTGAGGGGCTTATATAGCGTGGGTTGAGCGGACTTGAGCCTTGTCTATACATACACACAACGTAACCCAGCGAAAAAGAAGTACACAAGAATTTCTTCACATTGCAACCGTTCAGTTGAGATTCGCTACGATTCGTTTGAAGGCAAGTCACTTTGTATGTGTCGAACTTTTAATTTTTCTTTCGAGATAATATTTGATTATTAACACAAGTTCATATTTGTTATTTTGGACTCTTTAAGAACTGTTTAAAATTAATTTATATAAATGGAAGTCATCCTGTTTTAACAAACTTTAGACATTACTTAAATATCGTTTTTTACTTCCTTTTTTTTAAAAAAGGTCAAATTTAAAAAATCATATATGTAAGTAGAAAACAAAGGCGAAACACATACTGGTACAATATTTTTGTATCATATACCCTGCAATCGGAGCAATGTTATTTTTTTATAAATAATTGCAATTAGTTTCCGAGATATTTATAACTGATATTCGAAACAGCCTGTAGTTTTATATATAAGAAATTTACCATAATCATTATGATATCTGTCCTTTTTTACAATTTTTTAATTTAATAGGCATATACTCCAGTTCAAAAGAGATATAGACACCTTAAATTGTCGCATATAGAATTTACTTAGACAAAAAGTTAATTAAAGAAACTGAGCACCTTCCTTTAGTGATAAAAAAAATAAAAATGAAGAAAATAGGAGGAATAGCTTTTATATACATTTTTCTACAATCTAGAGAAGTTTGAATTAACGTCAAAATTAAATTTTATTTAAATTAATTCAGGAAAAAAACACTCGTTTCTACCTGTGATAGAAATCGAGATAGATGCTAAGATTTTTGTCGCAGTTGTGATTGAATTAAATATTAAATGATTCTCTAAATCTGTGTATGAAATCATGCAATACGTTCGACCTAAGCAAATAGGTTACTTCTTATGGGACGAAAGTAGGTATTCTAAAAACATTTTTGCGAAAATGATATTTGCTTAAATAAGACTTTACGAACAAAAAATATACCAAAAACATATGTGTATTTAGGAGCTACAAGGAAGAACTCTATTGGTTTTACACAATGACATGTCAAAGCACGTTGTTAACTTTTCTTGAATATTTTATGAATCTGATTGATGTTTCCCTGTTTGTCTGCCCTTTTTCCAGGTTCTTAGTTCTAAATATAAATATACTCTACAAACAATGATATTTACCATTTACCTTAATTTAATTAAGGGGAAACAATTGTGAATTTCGGAAAATGATGTCATTAAAGTCCAGTACTATACAGATTAGTTTTCACTTACGTGCAAGAATAACTATAATACCTACTGAATGCTAGTTAGTTGCTAGCATGTATCTAATTTAAACAATTTGAAGACAAGTTGGAAAACTATTGCATTCACTGTAATATTTATTGTAGGTATGGGAAAAAGCTAGTGGAACAATCCATTATTTATGATTAAAAACTAAAAAACCTTTTAAAATAAAAATAAAAAATATTATTTCCATTGTTATTAAGCCAGATTGTATATAACATTTTGGAAATAACTATGGTACTGTCTGATCTTTATCAGTACCTTCATCCACTAGATTTTCCTTAATTTTATATAACAACATTTTTAAACAAATACCCTTTCTTCGAGAAAAGAATGATACATTTTTGAAAAAATTCTACGAAGTTTGGAAAAATATTTAGGTACCAGGGCTTTTGTACGACTTTCAAAAACAGTAATTCAAATAAGAAATAAGTGGGACATGTTTCATCAAACCTGCCTTGCATGTAATGTGAAATAAAAAAACGAATATGCCGTGAAACTGTGACAACTAAAAAAATTTTAAGAAATACTTCAAAGTTGCAAGCTTCATGGAAATATGAATAATTTTTACTTGATACATAGCCATACTACTTTTTATTGAATTAAATAAAACTATTGCCCATATCTCCACCATTGGTTGTTTAAGAGACTTGATATTAGCACATTAGGTATAGCGACATTTCCAAGTATAAAAATTCAAAAAGGTTTTTTAAATCTTAGAGCTGGTGACGTCTGTATAACTTTTTTTTAACTGAAATAGTAATAACACTACGCACTCTTTCTCGGGCTAACTCTGTGCGCTGGGCCCGTTATCAAAACGCCAAGGTCCGCCTTGATGTTCACTTCAGTTCTGGTTGATTTTAAAGCCGCTACATCTACCAGACTACAATCAGCATCATAATAAGACATGAAAGAACTACCAATGAATATGTAATTAAAGTTCTTAACTAAGAATATTTCAGTACATACCCATCTTGGTATGTACTGGGGACCGCCTAGCCGGGTGTCTTGGCCGGCGGATTTCGATCTGCCGAGTCAAGCATCACGGACGTGGGCTGGAATTTGGATGGGTGACCTAAGGCAGGCTCGGGGACGTGGCTGTGGCAGCCTACCAAGAGACCTGGGTCGTCCAACATTTGCCGCACGCGTGTGGTCCCCGATAAATGGTAATGAGAACAGAGCAAGAAATCTCTGTAACTCAATACCATGCTATCATACATAAACTGTACGAGACTTTGCCACCAAGCCATCCGTGTAGTAAATAAGATGGTTTGAAGAAAAGTACTCGTGTAATGAAGGAGGGCGTACAAGGGGCCTAATAAGGCCTAAGTGCCGTGGTGGAAAACAATTCCACCACCCTCCGACATACATACATACATACATACATACATACCCATCGCTCCACCACTTTAATATTATTTTGATGAATAGAATTTCTGCATTAAGAAGGTGTAGAAATATTTCTAAAGAACAGAAAATTTAAAAAGTTTATATTGTAATCACAAGTTCTGCTAGTATTGGTAAATTTGTACTACCTTCAAATTTAAGTAATAGTTTTTTATGTATCAAGGACGTAAAATAGGTGTTCAATGTTAGGCTAAAAGTGATGAATTTTTGTGACAGCTTCCGAAGATGCTCGTAGATACTTCCTATTAAAAGTTGCTCTAATTTTTGGAATGTGGGTCTTGCAAGAGAGAAGAATTGTCGAAACTTGAAACAGATTATGATCTTGAGGTTGATAGCTTATGGATTTCTAATTCAATAATGAAGACCAAAGCATACCAAACAAGTGGTTCTTTGTATTTTACCAAAAATGGCTGTTCAAGTTGTTGAAAATAATACTTTTAGACAAATGCCACGACAGATTGTAGAATTTCTAGACATACACAAGACCGAACAGTTCGCAAGGCATTGTTTTAGATGCTTTTTTGCCATCATATCATAAATTCAGAGCTTAGCGGTGAATGGAAGCCTAGTTTCGTTGATGAAGAAAGTTGAATGCAATCGAAAGAAAAGATTGCCAGGAGAATTCTTGCAGATTCAAGAAATGGTACACCAACCGACAAAATAAACACAATGGTGCCAGCGAAAGTCGACAGGATATATGAACTTTCAACAAATGAAAGGGAAACTAGAACTGAACTATTAAAAATCTTCGAAAATTAGACCTTTTCATAAAATCTCTCTCTATCATGAAAAACCAAGGGATGACTGTTCAAAGAGCATTTTCAGTTTTAAAATTAAATTAAATAGCTTGCTACATGCTGCTCTTTCAAAAAAAAACCCTTTTTGTTAGTGTTATATTTTTAAAAATAGGAAATAAAGTTTTGGATATCGAAATTTAGCGAAATAATGAATATTCTTGTTCTTTTACACGATAAGTCGATAAAACTATTCTGTGTTTTAAGCCAAGAAATGTGGTCATTAAAAGGCATACAATTTTGTCTTTTTGTAATTTTTTTGCAATCGTTTGAAGCTGTGTTTTATTTACTTGAGATTTCAGCCCATCTCAGCAATTCTGATTGATGATTGGCCAATTAGGTGAGATTGACTGAGTTCTTAGATAAATAAAACAGGGCGTTAGCTGATCTTATTTGCTATTACGTATTTACGAATGGCTTTTGGTTCAATCTAGAGGTATTCTGAATTGATTTGGAAACATTACATAATTTTGTGCATTGCTATTATATGAAAAATTGAAAGNGCAAACCTTTTTGTTAGTGTTATCTCTTTAAAAATAGAAAATAAAGTTTTGGATATAGAAATTTAGCGAAATAATGAATATTCTTGTTCTTTTACACGATAAGTCGATAAAACTATTCTGTGTTTTAAGCCAAGAAATGTGGTCATTAAAAGGCATACAATTTTGTCATTTTGTCATTTTTTGCAATCGTTTGAAGCTGTGTTTTATTTATTTGAGATTTCAGCCCATCTCAACAATTCTGATTGATGATTGGCCAATTAGATGAGATTGAGTGAGTTTTTAGATAAATAAAACAGGGCGTTAGCTGATCTTATTTGCTATTACGTATTTACGAATGGCTTTTGGTTCAATCTAGAGGTATTCTGAATTGATTTGGAAACATTACATAATTTTGTGCATTGCTATTATATGAAAAATTGAAAGAACATAAATTTTTTTCAATAGAATAAGAGGCATCTCGTTTAGTTTAGTATTTCACGATTCTGCAAAAATATTTATGTAAGTTTGAATAGCAGGAAAAAGTGTCTGCATATATAAGATCAATTTTAAAATTTAGAGGTATAGACCGTATAATATATTCTTTTAACCAACATAATTCACATACTTTAGAATTCCATGATGGTCCAAATATAAAATCTTTTCTAAGATTTGTTAATATCAATTCAGATTCGTTGAACGCTTGTTATTTTAAAAGTTATTTTTTCCATCACTTTCAATACTGAAGTGTAGAGGATCTAAAACAGCAGAAACTGTTTTCTACCTTAATCAATATTCAATCCCATAAATTAAAAGCAGTATTCAAAATGACACAATTTGAAAGAATACAACACGTTCCCAACACATGACGATAACAATGTTCAATAAATGAAAATCCCTTAAGGGATGGTTTGGATCCCAGGATAGCCAGATAAATTCGGTAAATTTATATTTATCAGCGAAATCGTGACGGGAATATTTACATACATATTGAACAGCTTGTTGCAAAATGTTTTCAATTTTTTATTTTTTATTGGCCTGATATTGTAAATACTAAACCTGATTTAAAAATGTAACGGTTCTTGATATACTTACCTATTTTATTAATATTAATTTAATTAGTCTAATAATTAAAAATATATCGCAGTAGGCTAAGGCAATGAACGTATAGCTAAAATGTGGTGCCACTTAAAATATTTTTTCATACAATAAAAACTAAGAGAGCTGTGGTAAGCACTACTGCACTCTATATACAAATTTGCACCAGTAAGCAGTTTTACTTCCTTTCTATCAGTGTTGGGCAAAATTAAATTGCTGAACAATTAAAAATTAACAATTTATTAATTGTTAATCACGCCTATTACAATTAAAAATTAATTAATTGCGATTGGGAAAAAAATTATAAATTGTAAATAAAATATGTAGGTATGTAACAAATATATGGCTGCTATTTTTCTCTTTATCAATTTTAAACTTAGTGACAGATTAGGCAATAAGTTTAATTTTGTGAATAATTTATTAATTTAAGTTAATTTTGACAATCACTTAGCAATTTAAGTTTAACACAATCACATTTTAGTAATCATTTCTTATAACATTGCATTTTAACACCAGCCTCTTTTGAAACATACTGCCTGTTCGAAGCGGGATAACTGGTAGTTTTGATTGTTTTTTAGAACAATTCAAAAAGATAATTGTAATTGATTTAATTGCAAGATACAATTAATATAGATTAATCCAAAGAAATTAATTACAACGTACAATTAATAGTTCAATTGCATTTAATTTGAACTGCATTTAAATAAATCGCAATTACTTTTTTAATCAATTAATTAATTGATTGAAAATTGAATTGATTAATGCCCAACATTGCTTTATGTATACTGCAACATATTTTAAACTGAAAATTTAGTCATTTTCAGCTTTTCCAAATATCTCAAAAGATTGAAAATACGTATTTTAAATGTACCAATATTTGTCGATATTCTTCGATAGTATGAAAAAGATATCTAATTGTAAACTCATAACTTATGTGATTGAGGGAAACACCCTAACTACTCTATTCGCTAAATGCCCCAACTGGCATTGGATTATACCAGCAATATCTAGCTTGTAAATGATAATAATTATTTAAGATAATAATTAAAAATGATATGACCAATTTAAATGTTAATACAAGAACATATACACTTAAAAGTAAAATTGTTAAATAGTGTAATCTTTTCATCACTCAAACAAATACCACCATGTAAAAAGTAGCCTCAATGGATAAGATCCTATTATTTCTACATTTTACGTAGGACTTTTTCAAGTGGTCCCTTCCCAGATAGAATTAGTAAATATAAATAAATGGATCCATCCTAGCAAAATAGTACGTCAGATATGATGTGAGTTTTAAAAAAGTTTCATTTTACCTTGAACTGATTTCTCCATTGAATTATTTACCAACTGTGTTCGAAGTCAAGGTATCATTAAGAATAATGATTTCACTTTTCTAACTTCCATTTGGGAAGATAAAATAACTTACATTTTAAACTCAACTTTTCCCATTAATATTATTTACATAAATGAATGAATAAAAATAATGAATCCACATCTAACAACAGCCAAGCCAACGAATTCGTCATTTTTCTTATATTCTCACATAAAATGCGCTATCCTTTAGTTCCTTACTGTCGTGGAGTCACCAATTTTTATTACCTACCTACCTATTACCATTATGATATCAAGTATTCCTCATATTATTTAAGAAATCTTTTAATAATAAATTCCATAGAAGTGCTACAGCGTGTATATTTAAAAAAAAAATGGTACTTAATTTCATTCAATAATATTACAATTTCTATCGACACCCGATTCCTCTATTAATATGAGTAGGTACAACTAGAATTTTATGAGTGAAACTATCAGTTTTAGTTCAAATATTTTCAAAAATGTGTAAAATTATCAAAATGCCCAATACCGAGTGAAAATATACTCAATAATTTTACTCAATGGATTCACTCTGTACCTTTTTGTTTTCACTCAGACCGATTTATTTACAGTGTACTGGCAGCTATTTCAGCAAAGGTCTTTGTTGGGGAAATCGTCTTCTCGTTCTTTCTTTCTTTTTCTCTCTTAGCACATGCAAATCTAAACAGATATCGACAGTTGCTTCCACATCGCGCTCTAGTTTATCATATAAAAACCAATGTTCTTTAAAAACATAAGCGTTCTATTCGAGCAAGAATAACCTCCGAAGTTATTTACTTTCTTTTTTCTATGTCATCTTTCTACTCGTAACTAAAATCAAATTTTCTGTACAATAAAAATGTAAAATAAAACGAATACATAGGTAAGTAAATAAATAAAAAGTGTCTTTTAGTAATTCAAAATATTGAGGGGGTTGTCAATGATTCTTGAATAATTTTAAGACAAAAGCTTTCTATATTTAAGACACAGTATTGAAAATTAAAAAAATCGTTTTTTTCTTTACCGGGTGGGGAATTTATCTTGAGACAAAGTAATATTTCGATTGGACTCGATTATTTCGGAAAAATTGGGGCCACCGAGGGGGCCATTGAAAGGTCCATATTACGACTTCTGGTCTTGACATGACCTTGAAAATGACCTGGATCTGTATTTCAAGGTCGTTTGAAGATCAAATTCAAAATTTTAAATGGAATCTTCTTTTTTGACCTCGTAAATTACAAGAGCAGGAAGTTTTGCAATAAGATATGAACTTAACCTCAAGAACAATATCATATATCAAGGTCATTTAACTATATAATTATTAACTACGTTTAGCACTACCCAGGAATAACGACGTGGACGTTGTAGTTTTTTATTTTCTTTGGGGTGCTTGTCTTCGATGAGTTCCCTCGCCTCTCATCATCGGAGTGCTTGTCGAGGCGAAAGGGAATAAAAAACTACTACGTCCACGTCATTATTCCTGGGTAGTGCTAAAAGTAATTAATAATTATACGGTTTTTCGTCCTTAAAATGACCTTGATATTTGATATTGTACTTGAGGTTAAGTTCTTATTGTAAAACTTCTCACTCTTGTAATTTCCGAGGCCAAAAATGAGGACCCCATTTAAAATTTTGAATTTGATCTTCAGACGACCTTGAAGTCAAGGTCAAGGTCAATTTCAAGGTCATGTCAAGATAGCCCCCTTTTCACCCTACAACTTTTGTATGAAAAATATTTTTAAATAAAGTGGTTCCAACAATGTACAGAGATATGGAGAAGGGGAGAATGAGCTTCGACGAGTGCGAATCAACATTTCTGGGGACGCTACGGGCGCAGCCATTTTGAAGGCTTTTACGTCACGCAGTTGTTGTTGACGTTTTTAAAAAGTGATCCCAACAAGGTACTCCGTTGTCAAGATTCTTGTTTTATTTATTTTTTTACGGACATTTTATGGTCAAAATATGAGATAAATCGAAAAAATAATACGACAAAAAGTATTTCTTTTTCGTTTTTCAATCGAAATCCGTGGTAAAAATTGGGTGTTTCCATTAAAAATAATCAATTTCCAGTCTAAAAACACCACTTCCGGTCTAGACCGGAGGGAACATTTCTTGTCCTACGTTACTTTCAAAGATCAACAAACAACACGTCGTGGTATATGTTCATACGAGTGAGCAAAATACAATTTTATTACTAACAAAATTATTTATTTTGCATACTTCTTCAATATACCTGGCAGATTTATAAGTTTCAGATTAAAGAAAAGATTTTGATAGTAAAAGCAGTTAATACATCACTATTTATGTAATATGGAAGCAAATTTCAAAATATCAAAATATTTTTATATATCAATTTCAATTTAAAAAAATGTCATGTTAAAGTTACTATTTATTAATATTTTGATAAACTTTTTTCAGTTAAGTGACATTTTTCGAATTTGATACAATTATGTTAATAATTAACTATAAAAATGTGTAGCCTTAAAGGATTTAAATGGCTCTTGACTAGAAAATTGATGATTATTTTTTTATATGTAGTATTTAAAAAACTGTGGCAACTTTATAATAAAGACAATTAAAAACACAGGCAAGCACAAAATTGATAATCTTTTGACCAGATCTTGTTACCATTATGTTTTCGGACCTACTGAATACGAATTTTGTCGTCAACACTCACCATTTTCGAAAAAATTCCCCCCAAGTTCTCAAAATAATGGATTAATTATGAATATGCATAAGATTTGTATCATCGTTGGAGAAGCTGGCCCATATACTGGATTCTTTAACCCCACCTTTATATTTTAAACTCACTTATACGAATCTCACGTCCGTTCAATTCATAAAAAAGGGTGTTATCAGGGAGATATGCGGTTAAGGGAAAAAGTGTTTGGTGGCTTTCTTTTTTTAATTAATGCTTTCGCTTGAAACGTACACTTTTGACTTCAACAGATCTATGTAGTTCTTCTTTTTACCTCTTCTCTAACCTTACATTATTTTTTCAAAATCCAAAAATACTCTGCCATCATATTCACGTCTTACCCTGGTACACTTTTTTCCGTTTCCTTTAAATCTTGGTGATATAGCTCACGTTGCTCGTCGCTATAGTCACCTAAGTTATAGGAGAAATAATCCTCTTGAGAATCCATAAAGTGCAGTTTCGGGTTAATTAAACAATCAGGTTTCTCCACCATTTCCGCGATTAGATTATGCACGCTGATTCAAAACTTATCCAAAAAAATTTTTGAATGTACAGGGGACTCTTACAAGTACAATTTTGTAAAAAAAATCAAAATGGGTAGTTCGAAAATGATTTAAAAATACACTTCTGCAGGGTACTGGAAACTGGTCTATGTAAAACCTGACCTTCCGCAAGGCATAGCATGCAGTCGTCGACCGGCACGGCAGCAAATGAACGGAAAAAATTGGAAGAATTTCTTTCCCAAAGAAAGAAATAAATGAAATATTATAACACTTATTTTATATCAGCAAATTCAACTGTTTTTACCGCTATTGTTGTTATTAATTATTAATAAAATTAATTTGTGATTTTAATTAATAAAATAATTTGACTTACCTGATGTTACAACAATTGTTCAAAATTTTGTCCTTCGACGTGTAAACATATTTGTGCCTGTCTTACCCAGTTTTTACGAAGTAATGCAAATAATGTCTTGCTTCACCATACACAAATACTTCACCATAACACAAATGTTGTCTTGCTTCACCATAAATTAAAACGATGTCCATTAATTCCGAGTTGAGCCATTTTTGACACTTAAAAAATGTATGTAAACACTATCGCAAAAACGTTACTAAAGTGGGATTACAGTATTCGGAATCGCCTGGGGCTACATGAAGATTGTGCACTGCGCACAGCTCACAACACGGATAGAACGCATTCCTATGACGCTAGAGACTACAGTAGCCCAGCGATATAAAGGTTGAAAATTGTAAACCTTCTAATTTTTTTCTCAGAAACTATAAGGATTTTACAAACATTTTTTCTACGATATTGACCCCATTTTTCATGACGCATCTACGCTTTTTTTGGATAAGTTGTGAATCACCATGCGTAACTGATAATGACTTTTGTGATTTCCAAAAAGTTTTCTGTTACATTTTTTAGCTTTTTCATGCACCTTTCTCAGTTTCATTCACTTTCAATATAAAATATTCACCACGCAACATTTTACGAATTTGAGGTTAATATTTCAGTTCATCATCGCTGATTGCAAGAAATTTTCTCCTTAATACCCATAACGTTCTACTGCTTTGTCCAAAGCCTTAACGCTTGTTTCATTAATCCAAGTTTAATGTGTAGTAAAGTAAGAAGAACCTTGGATGGAAAGGTTCTTGAGTAACGTTAAAAGATCCTGGAATCAGATCTTCTCGGTGAGGCCAAGCTTTTTGCTCGTAATGATTATAGATATTAGAAATATACAATACCTATATAAAATACAAACATAAGTACTCAGATAAAGAACGAAAACTTTTGAATCTGAATTAGAGCAAATCACCAGGATTTCAAAAAATTCATAAATATGGGTTTTTTACAAGAAATTTATGTTAACAGTTTAAATAAAAAGCCAACCATTTGGCGGAGATATGTAGACGACATTTATGCAGGTTGTCTTTTTACATTGAGGAATTAATTTTTTTTTAGATAATGTTAATAATAAGGAACCAATATTAAATTTACTTTAGTAATAGAAAACATTAATAAATACTAGTGATGTGCCGGATATTCGTATCCGTATCCGTGTCCGCGGATATCCGAGAGGAGAAAAAAGATCTATATTATTTTTTAGCGGATCTTGAACAGATCTTTTATATTAACGAATTTTTTTATATGGAATTTTAAAAATAGATGGCAATGAAATACTATTAACTTCAAATTAATTTTATTTTTTAAAATTATAGTTTTAGCATTTTTTATTTAAAAAATCAAAGAAATATTTGATAAACATTTACAATAGTAAGTTACCTCACTATGTTTAATTGTTTAAATAAAAAAGGTATTCATTTAACTGTATTACCCATTACTTCAGAAAAACAATTAACTATCATAATTAACATTAAGTAATGGTAAACTGTACTTCAAAAAAAGTAGCTTGGCAGCTTTGTCCCCCATTAATCTATTACGATGAGGATCATAAATAATTCCTGCTGCACTGAAAAACTGGTCACTTCGAACGCTCGTTGCAGGTGATGATAAATATGTGCGGGCCACGTGACTTAGACCTCCAAATTTCGGGGGACCTTCGTCAACTATCGGTCGAAGGTCACACGCACCGGCGCCGACTACTAACGAACAAACGAAGTACGAAAGTTGAGATCCGTGTCCGTATTCGCGGATCTAAACACTAATAATCCGTATACGTATCCGCGGATATACATTTTTAACAATCCGGCACATCTCTAATAAACACATTGCCATTTCTAGACATTTTAATTAATAAAAAAAAGGTAATTCATTAGAAACAAGTGTTTATAGAAAACCAACTCATACCAACAGATTTCTAAATTTTAATTCAAATCGTGACATTACTATAAATAAAGCTGTTTGTACGATAGATAGAAGTTTTAACAATAAATTGAAATAAAAAAAAACCGGTACTAACAATAAATACGCCGGAAATTTTGTTAAAGGAGTTTTTAAGAATATTGAAAGTAAAACGAATTCCGCCAGACAACCCGGGGTAATTACATCTACTATAAAAATGACATATTTAAGCGTATAACCGGATTAATTTAAGAGAATAGGCAACAAACCTAACATTAGAACAGTAGATCTTCCTTTTAATGAAGCCGTATTGATCCCATGATAACTGAGACAAGGAAGCTTATAAGAAATATCTAAAATATTGTGGAACTAATTAATACTTCTTACTTAGTCTTCAGTTTTAGATGACATACAGAGTATAGCAACTTTGAGCTTTATTTTTAATTGGAGGTAGGTTTTGATAAAAGAAAGTAATTGTCACAAAATTTATCTTATTGAAAATTTCCTGAAAACTTTTCTTATTGGGTATTTTGCCACCTGTGAAAAAAAAAATTTAATTTATTTATTACATTGTGGGGATTCTCCTCACATTCACTTTTTGGTGGGGTCAGATAAATTCGAAGGACCGTATTCTTATAACTCTTTATTTACAACCAACACAAACGGTTACATAAACAGACACATCATTTCTAAAAATTGACAGCTCGTTTTTATAAACATTCATTTATGTCACTTGTCAGTAAAGAAACTTGGAGGGCTTGATGAGAGCAGCGTACAACTAGTCATTTACGGATTTTTGTTTTCAGAGTTGCAGTTGTAGTAATAAACTTTATGTTGGAGAAACTCTCGATCTGTAAATGTTAGAAGAGACGAGCACAAAGTCCATATTAAAAAGCGAGAATTCCAGAAATAAAAATTCTGCAGTCATGCACAAACGGTTATATAATTAAATGGGTTTCGGCCAATATAAAGAAAATATCATTTTTCTTTCGGGAGTCGTTCATCCCTTATACTACGCGCATCGAATTTTTCCTCTTTATTTTCGAAAAGGATCAATTTACTACAAAGAGGAGGTCCTATTTGTATCAGGATACCCAAAGAAGGAAGGCCAGAACACTTTTCTAAGATGTACGAATTGGGTCCATTAGAAATTGAATTAACTGACAAAAATAATATCATAACGTAACATCATTACTGAGTATTGAAAACGGAAAAAGATTGATTTTCTATGCGTTGAGATATTGAGATATATTTTGCACTTTTAATTTGTCTGGTTTCTTCAGTGACAGATTTTTGGTTAGACGAAACTTTTTTCGTAAAAAATAGCCTTTGGTTGATCCTTTTGGTGAAAGGACTTACTTAACTAATTTTTATTTTTTTTTACATTTGAAGAATACGCAATTAATAAGAAAGAAAAACGAAAACTGCACCGCAAATAAATAAATGACTTCAGGCAATATATTAATTGTACAGATATCGGAATTAAAGAAATATTATTAAATAAAATACACGGAAAAACTCTAAACCAACATAAAATGTATGGAAAATCCCATGAACCAAAAAGTGGTTTTATTAGCAGCGCTACAAATACCTAAGGAAAAAGTAACGGAACAACTTGAAATGTCATATTATTTGTAAACATTTTACACCAAAACTTAAGACTGATACTTTGAAGGCACACTCTTGAGATAGTAGTTGGTTTCATTCGTTTGGGGAATAGTGTTACTGCCTCCATCAATTTTTCATTATTTGTGTTTTAAATGTATTTTTAAATACTTCATATAAATCTTTTATTTACAGATGCTGAGGTGCAAATAACTAAAAAATCACAAATATTGAGTTGTAATACAATTCCAGCCAGCGTGTGATTTTGTCTGACAAAGATTCTATTTAGGTACTGAAGTAGCACGTTTTTAAAACATTTAGCAAAAACATATTACATTAATACAGGCGTCCTAATGGATTTAAAAACTCTTTTTAAATGTAATTCTACGGTCAGAGGGAATATTTAATGTTCTTTTTAGGACTTCCACTACGTTAATTTTTACCTCACCTAATCTGACAGGCCGTCATTTTAACATGCCTAACGAACGTCCGTTACAATGTGGTTTTCCGCTAGTACTAATGAAATTTATAATAAATTTTTTAACCTTATTTTTTACAAACTGTAAAAACCCAACCTTGTCAATAATTTTTTCTGTTTCGAAATAAAAAATATCCTGCCCGTAGTCATACTGCAGCAAATTTGTAGATGTATGCATTGTGAGTTGGGAGAATTGCACTAAACTCCAGGAATGGATTCTGCACGTCCAAATAATAAGAAAAAACTCAAATGTTATGCGATTTAAAAGTAGGTTATTTGTCAATGCCATTTTATGTTGCAATAGTTTAACACTTGATTACACGTTTGTACGATCAAACTATTACCAAATACCAAGAACTTATTTAAATTTGGCGTATGCAAATATGGTGTTTGTTTATGGTTTTTGTAATGGATATGCTAATGCTGCTGTTGAAAAATATCGTCAACGGTTTCCGCATCACAGATGTCCTGATAAAAATGTATTTATCAGAGTTTTCAATAAACTGTGCGAATAACAACTAAATGAGCTCATTAACAAGGTTTAGAAGAAGTAAAAAATATTCTGGGTCTAGTAGAAGATGATGCAACTACCAGCTCATGAAAAATTGCTACTCAATTGGGCATTGCACAAGAAAGAAACCCTCCACGAGCAAGACTTATATCCATAACATGTACAGAGAGTGCAACACCTACAACTGGAAGATTATGTTAAAAGCGTATCGAGTTTTATCGATGGAGCGACATTCACCTCAGTATAGGTTTTCGGGAAACGTGCGGTGTGATATGATCGATAGTATTTGGCCATTTCTTTTTGGAGAATCAGGACCAACCACTACTTAATTTTTTTACAAAATTAATTATAAGTACTTCTGGAGGACGTTCCTTTAAACATGAGATGCGAATGTACTACAGCACGTTGAAGTTCCTGCACATTTCCCTCGTCCAGTCAAGCTACATTTGAACGAGAGGTTTCCTGACCTCCAAGATCTCCAGACCTCAAAGCACTAGAATACTGTTTATGGGGCTGATTCAAAAATGGAATATACAAAGTTACAGTGAACACTCGGGAATCATCAATACTGCAGGATTAAAAAAGACATACATCAATCAGGAGAGCTAGAGGCGCCCTTTGCAGACGAAACAGAAATTGTTCAGAGATAAATGCTGATGTTAATAGAATACATACTTTTTTATTGAAATGCACATCATAGCTTGAAAACAAATGACAATCGCATAACAAAATTCGAGTTTTTTCCTATTACTTTCCAGTGTAGAGTCCATTCTTGGAGTTTAGTACGATCATCCCGACTCACCCTGTATAATCGCTTATCTATTAGCTGAGTACCTTCTAATTAATATTTATTTGTTTATTTTCCAAACAGGTGTGAACATAATTACACGGAAATACCTACTACTTAATATATACAATATTAAATACAACATGTCATATCAATCTTTACCATTATAAAACAATAACAAAAAAAATATAAGAAATAAACAGACCTTTTGACCTTACCAATGAGCTCCTGTTAATTATTTTTAGAAATATATACACGGCGCTGATTGAGCTGAACCAATAAAAGCGGGAATTAAATATTTTAAGAAAAACAGAAGTTAAATATCGTTCATCCGTTCTGGTGAGCGCCTCGTCTATGAATGTCCGAACTTTTGATTTCTTATATAAACATTTTGTGCTCGGAGCCTTGATTTTTTGAGATACAAGGTGTTAAAACTAAAAACATATTTCTGCCATTTAATAAAATATGTGAGTACCTATATAATAATCGAAATTTATCTAGAGATAAATAATATATAATATTATTTAAACTAATTAATTAAACAACTTTCTTAAAATAATAGTACAATGGAAAACTTTGTATAGCAGGTTTAAATTAAGTTAGTAAAAATTAAAAATATACAGGGTGATTCAAAAAACCGCTGACAGACTTCTAGGGTAGATAATACATAGGGTCGCAAATGCCTCCTTAACGAGATACAGGGCATCAAAGTTTCTGTAAAATTAAACATTGTCTGCAGTAATACCAAAATGCCTGAACACTTCTATTTCAAATTTGCTATGCCTAGTTAGCACCTTAAGACCAATGTTTTATGTACTGCTCAAAATTTTATGAGCAGCAGTGTCGTAGAGACGGGGTCAACGTGACCCTTTTTTAAAAATATTTTCTGCGTCACTGCTAATTTTGTCAAAAGGGCACTATTTTCGTGTAAAGTGTTCAATTGTCTATCGAATTGGTCTCTTGCAAAATTTGGATTAAAGCAACCATTTTTAACCTCTGTAGAAAATTTGTAATCCAATTTTATTTTCATTCATTTTAGTTTCGCATAGTAGGCTTGTGCTATTCAAAATAAAATTAAACATCGCCTGTCACTAATGTCAATGTGTACAAGTGAGTTAAGTAAACTAGATTATAAGCTTCTTTTTGTCATTTTTACGCTTTAATTTTACAGAAACTTTGACGCCCTGTATCTCGTTAAGGAGGCATTTGCGACCCTATGTTTATTAAGACTTTTCGTCTTAATTTTTCATGTATTACTTACCCTAGAAGTCTGTCAGCGGTTTTTGAATCACCCTGTATAAAGCAATATTTCCCTACTTGTTTGGCGAAAGAAATACGTACGAATTTGTTGTTCGAGATACAATTTTAAATATAGGTACTGTAACCATCAAAGGTCAGGAAAAGTCAGTGGCAATGAATTGTCAATTTTTTGGGAGTTGTTATTTCTCACTGTTGAAAATTTTAGCAAAAATATTTTTTTTGGACTTTCGTTGGTTACGATGTATTTAAAATTGTTTCACAACACAAAATTTCTTATAAACATTTTGTATAATAAACTTATTTTAAATTTGAAAAAAGTAACTCCAAAATGCCTCATTTGTTTTAATTAAAATATAAATTCCTCTTCTTACAAATAACATTAAGAGTTACAATAACTAATTTAATTGACAGACTTAATTTTTATATTTAATTAAGTAAATTTTTAGACCAAGTTTTAGACTGAAGTTACTTCAAAGAAATTTGAATAAATGTAATATATTTTTTAAGCTTTAACTCCCGAAAAGTAGTGACTAGTAGGTAAGGCTGTTTTGTAAATAATTCAAGGAACAACTTCCTAAAATTATAATGTTTAAAAGTATATTTATAGTATTATTTATCAAAATTGGCTTTGTTCTGTCAACACTTATCCATCAAATATTTTCCAGGATCATAGATAAGCTTTGCTAGCCATATCAAAATTGCCTAATTACATGAACATTAATAATATATGTAATTATTATTAATATTTCATTTCATTATTTTATATATTTATTTTTTTAAAACGCAAAAAGTGTATACTAAGGAAAAATAGAGAGTCCGTTAATTCATCCTTCAAACTTCTACTGTGTTCCTTCGGCAAAATTAAAACAAAACGTTTCAGTGGATTAGGTTTTAAGCAGTCTTTTGTCCAGGATTTTAGAAAATCTAAGCAAGTTAGAAACAATATCTCTTCACTGTACCAGTTATACAAATTTTCTCCAGGATATAAGACAGTGTACAGACTGGCAATACATCTAGAATAAGAAAAAAATCATAGTTTTACTTCTTATGTTTATAATTACGTTTTCTGCTTACTTAACACGCGTGTTGAATACACAGTAAATAGTGACCGGTTCTATAAAGATAATCACATCCCGCAAAATGCTTTTAGAAAACTATTAACACATGAATTAATCACATTAATTATTATAGGATATTTTTACAAAATTCTCGACAAAACAGGGAAGGTGTCTATATTTTCCGTGATCTTTCACTGCGAAAAAATTAAAGAAATCTTTGTATTTGAACATTCCTATAGTTGAAATTTTCTTGTTCTATCATTGTCTTACTACAAGTGCTATTTCTTGTCTACAAAACGCCAGCCTTCGCTCTAATTCCTTACGAAGATATGGAAGCTCGAAGATAACTTACAATGATTTTCTTTACTTAAATATCTTCTAACTACTTAGTACCAACTTTTGTATACAGTTTTGATTATTTTGACATTTAATCACAAAAAATAATGAGTGATATGAATACCGCTTTTTCATACCAATGTTGATATAAAATATCTTAGGAGTATTGGTAATTGAAAAACTATTACCCTTGAAAGATGTTAATAATGTTTTCGAATAAAACTGAAATGTCATCATTATTTAACCTTTTCTTATTAGGTGAAGAATATATACAATAACAAAGTAATTAAGAAATAACCATATATTTAAGAAAATCGTATCAATTGATAATAAAAACGTCAGAGCATTTGTTGTAAAAGTGGTGCATTGTAATTAATCTCACAATCAGAATGCAACGCCAAAGAATATTTCAATAAGTAATTATCTTTTAATATATGAATGATTCGGTTAAAATTAGAACTTCAACTCTGATTACAGGGTACGCTCTTCAAAGTCGTCACAAATTATAGCTTAGATTCTTTGGAATGTAATTAGTTTCAATTTGCTGAATTCGCTCTCGAAAATAAAAACCGATTGGTAGGCAAGGAAGAAGAGATTCAATGAATTCCGCAAATGTATAAAAAATAAATTAAAATCTATTTAAACATCTTATGGTTCAGCTTGTTATTTTATTTACTAATACAGTTTGACATATACAGGGTGTCTGGTAAGTATATGGCATGTTCTCGGGAGTGTATAGGGGAGATCAAAATAACCATAGTTTGTCATAAAAAAAATTTCTGAAGTGACCCTTAACGGAGGTTCAGAGCCCCAATATGTTACCCTGCGATTTACCTTTTCGGCTCTAACTTTTGAACCAACGTGTATAATTTAATGAAATTTGAATATTTCATGTTGACCATAAAGGCTCATAAAACCGTACTATGGTAGATGTTTTACACTGCCAGAGAAGTCAAGAGCGGATTTGCCACCACACTTGTTGGGCCAAAATTTTGACAGGAGTCATTTTATAGAGAGCAATTTTCTCTACATTTGTTTCGATACAATTAGCTGTTTTCGAAAAAATTAACTTTTTGTATAACATTTGAAATAATAAATCAGAATGCAGCAATAAAACACTATTCGCTTTTATGTTGTTAATAATGTGTTATTGACAACACTTGTATCCATATGATCACTTTCGTTGAAGAATAAGTCGAAGGCCTTCGTGGTCGAGGATCATCTTCAATTAACTGACGATGAAAACAATTCGTAACATTGCGTACCACCCAGAGCATCATATCCGTAAGCTTGTTTCAAAAGTTGAAACGTTTCCGTGAAAGTTTTCCCCAGTTTCACACAAAATTTTATGCATCATTGTTCCAAAAGCGCACATTTTAAGAATCTTCACTAACTCTTACACACGTTGGACTGAAATAACAATGTCACAAAAACTAAATGAGATATCAACAATCCAAGAACATGTGGTTACAGAGGAGGTTATGCGCCCCGTAATGCTGCCAACCGCATGTCACTAAATATCTCCGTTAGCACGTAATTTGACAACAAAGTTCGGTTATTTTCTGAACAGACCTCGTATTACATATATTATACTTTACAAGAGACAGGAATCACAAATGTAACAGATAATAACCGTACAAAGTCCACTGGGCACATTTAAAATTTAAACTGAAACTTCAACTTTTCAAATTAAGCGTTTTTATTAACACATTAATTAAATCTTTTTACTCTTGAAGCTGGAATGACTTGTTGACGCATTGTTTTTAAACTTATTAAATTACCTACAAAACAGTGTTTTATTTGATAATACGAAGACTATATTTTACACAACACATCTAGATTATTTACAAAAATTGAGGAAAGTATCTAAATCTATCTAAGTAAATAAGCTGTAGGTACTATTGTTTCTGATTTTCTTTAACTTACAGCTAATTAACTGGCAATGGCTGAAATCGAAAAGTAAAATACTGTTAAGTATTAAAATACTCTCTTATTCTGTACATGAAACCAATAACGTAGTTAGTTGTTCCTTAGAGTACGTAAATAAGCATTTAAATTTTTTTTAATCGGGTAATCGTATTCTACTCATTTTTCACTATCTTCCCTTAAAATTAATGACATTATAACTAAATCACCGTCTAAATAGATTTACCTAAATCATCTTATTATGATCCCAGGAGTCTAAGGTTATAGCATTATCCTTCTCTTCTGTGAACCCTGTATGATTTTAACTTCCACACCGCTTCTTAGATTATTCTTCTGACATTAAAAAAATAGAAATCGTTTAATATTGATTAAATAATTTTATATTCGAAAAGGTGTAAAACAAAAGGTATTAAGGGCCCCATATTCATTAAATAGTGTTTTCCGCAAAGACAAATAATTTCAAACATTTAATAACTGAATAATATAAAGCTTATCAAATAATAGGAATGTTATGTCATGCCACCTGAGTATTTTCAAAGACGCCGCAGTAAAACGAATAAACAGGTGCAAAAAACGATCAAACCATCAAGGTTTTAGGTACTGAAAACTTTTTTATATACAACTCCACATGTAAATATTCTTATAACATTTACTTGTTTAGTCCTACATATAAAATTGTTTACTTTTACTTATAAGTACGTAAAAATAATTCTTAAAATGTGGGGTTAGGATAACAGAAAACGCATGTTTTACAAACGCTTTTTTTTAGTTATTATTTTATTTGGGTAAATTTAAATGGTAACAATGAATAAACAAAACATCAAGGATTTTATTTTTGTGCTTGCTTTTGTTCTACACGTCTTACTTTTCAAGATTTCAGTACCTAAAAATGCTAGAAATTTCACCATTTCTCGGCCAGGGATATGGCCACCGAACGCGAGAAAATTTGTGAATAGTTATAGGAACTATTTGCTTATTGAATACTACACACACATTTGTAAACAAAAAGTAGGTCACATAATCTACAAAATAAACGAAATAACTTTTATATTTTAATTACTTTTGTACTGTTTACATAGTTGCAAGCATAGACAAAATAGACTGAACTGTAGAAGCAAGCCGGTGAAGCCAACCGTCAGACCAACCTCAGCCCAGCCAGCCTCGCGCTCTCTGTCGCTGTTAGACATTCGCTGTGTTAACATTGTTAGTATTTTATTAAATATATTGTTTTTATTTGTACAATCATGGAGCAGTGCATCGTTGACGACTGTAATAGCAGATCTGATCAAATAGTGCTGAAATTTCATTCTTTAGGAAGTAATAACATAAAAATATTTTATGCCATTTCGACGGATTCGCGCAGCATGCTCCATCTCACATGCACTTATTTCCATTGTTGGCTTCATGTTTTTTAGTGCCACGTTATTAACTGATGTAAATATACAGGCTCATATTATCAACCGGCTATTTACAATTAGCTTTTATGTCACAATAGGTGATTATTTTCATGATGGCTTTTAAAAATAATTGTAAATATTGAACCCTCAACATATAATTTCAATAATAAACATACATTAATGTTAAATTACAGGTGATTAGTTACTGAATAAAATTGTATTATCCATTTTCTTGTTTTTATTCTCAGGTTTCCTAAAGAGGGTGGAAATGAAATTGTAATGGGTCAAAGCCATTAAGAAAATAGATTGGGCGCCCTCAAAATCGTCTGTAATATGTTATTTTCAAGAGAAGTTTATTANAGAAAAAGAATTAGGCGACCTCAAAATCGTCTGTAATATGTTCGTTACATTTTCAAGAGAAGTTTATTATTATTAATAAAAAAAGGCGTTAGAAATTTATCCAAAAATGCAGTGCCAACTTTAAACTTGCCAAGAGTGGTAGGCAAACTGTCATTTAAAAAAGAAATATAACAATTTAAGAAATAGAAATAATAATATATTTTTTTAATAACTCCTATAAAAACGGTACTCCCAAGCTACAGAAAAATAAAATTATATTTCATATATCAAAAACTTTTTTGAATGTGAACATATTTAAAAACTTGTGAGGACTGTATGTGAAAAGTATATCGGTGTGAGAATAAATCATGAAGTTAAAATATTTAATTCAGTGAAATCTACTAAAAGACAAATATTAAATAAACTAACATTACTTAAAGGACAATAAATATATTTAAATTATTTTATAGGTTTATTTAATATAAGCAAGACATTAAAATATATTACTTTCTGAATTCCAAGCTTGAAAGTTTGTGTGATTGTTTATAGGTCCCTCTAGCCGACGTATTCCGAAATTTTTGTGAACACGAAGTTTAGATGGGGTAAAAAAATTGTTTCCGGCGTAAAGTTGAAAATTCTGCTCTAGATATTTAAATAATATTTTACAACCCCCTAGACGGGCAACCAAAGAAAAACGAGGGTGGTTCTGAATTGCTTATAGGTCCCTCTAGTTTATGTATTTCGAAATTTTTGAGAACACGAACGTTTAGAGGGGGTAGAAAATAATTTTTTCGGCGTAAAGTTGAAAATTCTATTCTCGATATTTAAATAATAATATTTTGCAACCCCCTAGACGGGCAACCAAAAAAAAACGAGAGTGGTTCTGAGTTGCTTATAGGTCCCTCTAGTCGACGTATTTCGAAATTTTTGTGAACACGAAGGTTTAGATGGGGTAAAAAATTTGTTTCCGGTATAAAGTTAAAAATTCTGCTCTAGATATTTAAATAATAATATTTAACAACCCCCAAGACGGGCAACCAAAGAAAAACGAGGGTGGTTCTGAGTTGCTTATAGATCCCCCTAGTCGACGTATTTCGAAATTTTTGTGAACACGAAGGTTTAAATGGGATAAAAAAATTGTTTCCGGTATAAAGTTGAAAATTCTGCTCTAGATATTTAAATAATAATATTTTACAACCCCCTAGACGGGCAACCAAAGAAAAACGGGGGTGGTTCTGAGTTGCTTGTGGGTCCCTCTAACCGACGTATTTCGAAATTTTTGTGAACACGAACGTTTAGAGGGGGTAGAAAATAATTTTTCCGACGTAAAGTTGAAAATTCTGTTCTAAATATTTAAATAATAATCTTTTACAACCCCCTAGAGGGCAACCAAAGAGAAACGAGGAAGGTGCTGAGTTGCTTATAGGTTCCCCTATTCCTTCTATTTTTATTGTTTTATAAGCGAGGTGCAACAAACATGAAAATGTAGTATAAATTTCCGCCCGCAATTCGATGATCTGAGCTCCTCCATCCCAAAGATGATTTCCCGCACGTCATAAACCGTGGCTGGGGAAACCGTGGATAACATCACACAAACAGCTTGAAAAATTAATATTTGTCATAAGTGTAAAAATCTTGCTCAATCCGGACCTGATCAAAGTATGCGCAGTCAGATTACCTCGCACACTCCACTTTCCCGCAATTTGGCTTCATCGGTTCCCATGCTTTGGGATAGGAAACGTACACTCTAGATACTCTGTGGTTGCAAGCAAATTACAGGTCTACATTGGGATAAGTACTACTAAAATGTGACTCTATTAAAAGAACGCTTTCAGTTTCTTATTTTAATATAATTATTTATATTTTATTTCTGTTTCTACAGATTTCAGCTTTGGAATCATTCGGAAAGAAGAAAGTGTATAACATGATGCCTAGTAACAAATATAAAGCGACATTTAAATACAGGGCTTTATTTCAGAGACTTTTAAAAGCATGGATTGTAGTCCATTTAAAATGAAGCCATTGCAAATGTTAGAACATTGAAGTTAAAGTGGAAACTACACTTCTACCGCATTGTAACGAAGAATGGCGAAATTTATGACGACTATTAATTTTAATTAAACAAGAGAAGTTACCTTCTGACGAGAATCACATACAGTATTAAGAAACCAGGTCGAAAAGCGGAAATCGGGGACTTGTACATAATGCTCAACAAGCATGTTTTAACTCAAACATGGAAAACATGTTTTAGAAAATATTACTACATTATTGTGGAATTCCATATTGCGCTTATTGCTTTCGTTCTTGTTATCAACATCGGAAATTGAATATTATCCCCTTTTTTCTAAATAAGTTACAGTAAATTTGATAATCAAATAATTAAATATCTTTGATTCATTGAACATTGTGAAGAAAACCACATGTGAAAAAATAACACCTACTTCAAAAGGATCGTTTGGAATTGTTTTTCTAAATCACTTTGTCAATATCTCGAAAGCCCTTTTAACTTTGTTCTCGTTCATTTTGTTTTTAATGTGATTCTTTGAATTAGTTTCGTTAAATGTGAAAATATACTCGATTTATTTTTTGTACCTATTTGCTTGCCTCGCTTTTTCAGGAATTATAATCGATTCTGATTTAAATTTAAAAAACAATTAGGTATTATATTTCTAATTATTTTATAGAGCAACTTTAATTATACAATGGGTGTGGGTATCCAAGGAATAGATACTTTAATTAATTTTATGTTCTTAGTTTGAACATTTATATTAGTAAAAGAAACATTTGTTACTTTGTTTTTTGCTAATTCCTTTATACTCTCGCTCAGACGAATTCTCCCACTTTTTGATTTATCTTCAATTGTTATTTACTTATTTTTCTTTAGTTTTCTATTTCTTACGTTATTTTTTTATTGCAAAACGATTTTTTATTTATAATTTTATTTAAAGAAATAAATTTGGAAAAATGTTGGATCATCAAATAAAAAACCTACTTTCCCAAAGCTCTATCGAAATCTATATTTACAAATATTAACTCTTATTCAACTCACTATTACTAGTCTCTAGTTTAAGTTCCTTTTCTTTCCTTGCACTCTTCTTTAAGCCACCTTGTATTTTGAGTTGTCTTGTTCTTATTTGTGCCGCTGGGTGATTTGGTTCTTCTAGTTTTCAATGTTATTAGAACGACCAAATCTTCGTAATGATGTAGAGAGTTGCATAATTCTTGTTTGAAACTTCAACGTTTTAGGCTAAAGTTTGTGGAGAGATGTAGTTTTTGTACATAGCGATAAAGAATGATATAGATATATACGATATATTATAGATATAGCAGCACCTTACTAATGTTTGACAAATAGATTTATTGCACCAACTATATTACTATTTGCATACCATTAAAGCAATATTGAAAATAGATATTTAAACAGGATTTATAACTCGTGAAAAAAAGTAAAGGCAAAGTAGATATTAAAAAATAATAACCAAAAGTCATAAAATTAAATCAGAATTATTAATGAAATAGTTATGTTTTTATTTGCTTTATTTATCGGTAAACAAGTTATAGCGATGGCCTGTATTTGTAATTACAGTTAACAATGTTTTACTGCATACTTTCTAAAACAATGGATATTAACTGACCCAAATCTTTTAATCATTTTCTGATTATGAAGAATTAGTTTCTTTATAGCGAATCTTTCAAATAGTGCATTTTAAAAATTTTATATTAGTAACTACATTTCAGTTAAATTATTTTTTTTTCTGCCTAATGTCTAATACAATTTTCTAAATATTGACAAAGCTTTGTAACACAGAAGGCCATGAAATTGAGATAGAAGCAAGAATTACCTGATGAAAAAATTGAAACTTTGCTGATTCGTTCTGAAATTGGTGCTGCTTGAACTGGAACACACGTTTTTCCAGACGCACCATGGGGATTCCGATTATATTAATTGGTACAAGGTCGGCCATATTAGGGCAAAGTTGTGGAACTTCATGATGAATAATATGCCGAAGAGAAATTTAATCTAACTTTTTTCGTTATGAAGTTATTGATGAAAAACTAAAAACTTTTATTTTATTTTTTACTTTTTTAATCGAAAACAGAAAGATCTTTTAAACTCAAGCCTTATTAGGACACTTTTCTGAAGAATTGACACATGTTGTCGTATTAGGATCCTATCAAGACGGAAAAATGATATTCAATATTTCTGTTATAACCATACTGTATTTTCACAATTTTTAAATTCAGTGTATTTTTTTCTCGATTTTTTCTTAATATGACTGTTACTACGCGATAAGGAAAACTTAATTGTCTGAAGTTATTTAATTGTGGCAAAGTTTTGATTTTTTTTCTTTACTTCTTGGATATTTTGCCACCCGTGAAAAAATAAAAAAAAAATTGTTAAATAAACCCTTGACTGATCCATTTGGTGCAAGGGTTCATTTCACAAATTTTTTTAAATTTTTTTACAGGTGGTAAAATAACCAAAAGTAAAGAAAAAAGAAACTTTTCCATTTTCGTTTTGACATCAAATTATTCACTTTTAAAAATCAGTTAAATTTTCTAATTTATCACAGTGTTTGAGTTTAAAACATCTCTGTTTTCGATTATAAAACAAAAACGAAATCAAAATGTTTTTTGTTTTTCATCGATAAAATGAAAAAGATAATTCATATTTCTTTTCGTCTTGTTGTCCGCTACCAAATTCTGCAACTTTGTCTTAATCTGATTTATTTTATTTATTTAGGTTACCACGGTACGGTTTTAAAGGAATTGGACATCAGCCAACTGGATAAACTTTGCTTCAAAACATGAACATCAAACTTAAAACACTTAGACGAAATGTGTATCCTTATTGCGATACAGGATTTTATATTTCAAATTTTTTAAATTATTTTACCTATGCTTTTGATACTGTTAATATTTTTTTATCATATTTAATAGAAAGATTAGATACTCTAGGAAACATTATGCTAAAAGATAGTTTTTTGCTATTACCATATTGACAAAGTAGTTTTACCTCTCTAAATTCTACGCCACTGGTGGAATCGTTATTGTGGTATAATTTTTCGATTTTCAAAAAATTTTTTCTAAAGTAATGTATACTTGTTTCATACCGATTATTTTTCGAGATATGCTGATTTTAATGTGTAATTTATTGTTCATATTCTTAATCCGTGAAATAAGTTTTACAGTGAATTTTTTATAAAAGATTTTATACGAATGCAGATACAATGTTAGACGACAATTTAAAATAAACATAACTACAATTTGACAATAAATCTTCATCAACCAAGCAATATTGGAAATATTAGACCAATAAATTTTAGATCTCAAAAAACTTATTTCACATTTTCCCTGGAATAACTACCCAATAATGGAAAAACATTCAACATAATTTATAACAAGTGTTAGTTCAATATACTTTTCAATTTTTCTGTTAAACGATCTTCTATCTACAAAAAATATGTTCTTGGTGAGTATAAATTTTTACAATAGGTACCACCGCTACAAGTGAAAGTCTAATGAGTTACAATTCGAATTTGCAGTTGATCATAAAAATTAGAAGAACATTAGCAAAGGAAAATAAGGTTGAGCGCCATCTTGCATGAACCACTTACGTATTCTTCAATTAAGTATTTATATGACACTTTAACTCGTCAAAAAGCGTAGTTTAAGAAAACTCCAAATATGAGTTACCATTCAAAATTGTGAGTAGTTTATAAGAACCCAACAGACTGTCTCTGAAGATATCACCCTCTACATTTAATTTAAACTCTGTTGGAAATCTGCATCTAGGTACATGTGAATTTTCAGTAAGTATTCTAATTGTGCCTAATCCTTCGTTACTTCGTTCGTTAATTAAATCTACTATGCATCAACATAGTTTTATGTTTCTTAATCTGACCTAAACTTTATGCCAAAAATGACAAATATTAAACAGTATTAAAATAACGGGCAAAAGTAATTAAAAATTGAAATTGAATTATAACACTTTGTATTTGGGTAAACAAGTACACATTTTATATTTTTAGTGTTTTAGGTTAAATCTCCATATTATGAGCAATAAATTATTCAGTTGAAGTATGCCCAGTTATTAATTAAACAATCGTTATATACAAATAACTGGAACCAGAAAATGCTTTTATGATTGTTTACAAACATTTCGTATTATTAGTGAGTATAATGGAAATAACTTCACTGTAGTTTCTATCATCAAATTAGATCCGTTTTTTGTGTCACGGTTAATATGTAAATTAGTTCACTGAAATTAATGGATATAATATAGTAATGCATATATACATAAGCAGAAGCATTGTTATTAGCCGCACCAACAGATTATCTGCATTTTAATCTCGTATGCATATAATTAGGTGTGAATTTCATCAATTAGCAATATTAATCTGTTGTTTGCATTTGCTTTATATAATTAATATTAATCACAGTTTCAATGTATGTTCTGAAGAATAGCGATTAACCATATACCATATATATCCTACAATATTATTTACATTTATTTCTTTATAAAGTTTACAGTTTCCGGTATATCATAAAATGTAATATTAGACGTTGATATAGTTGGATCAATACTGATTTAGTGTTGCCTGTAGTTGCTACACTATTAAATTAAATAGTTTAAACTAAAATGGAATTCTTATGATATATTTACCTTCTTTCTTGGCAAGATGTTTGATTTATTTATTTTCATCTGTAAGTATACAGAATCAGGTTAGTTCACTTCCGACCACAATATATTTTTCAAATACAACTATTCTCAAGGGAATCAAACTTTAACATCGCAGAAAATATGTCGTCACTGGTTCTTCATAAATGATATAAAGTTTTGTGAGTTTGCGGATATATATAGAAAACAGTTTCTGTAGAGTTACTGCATCAACAACTGGTAACCACATATTTCCAGCTGGCTATAACTAATAAAACGAAAATTTGTACTTTTGAACTGTGCAGTTTTTATTTCTCAATTTATACATTTTACTAATAACTGTATAGGCATATTTTAAGCATATAGTTGCATATTTCTAGAGTAATGTAAAACTTGGATACATCGATTCTAATTTTAAATCAAGAATTTTTTGTAATAATTTTATAGGTACATTTAAACTTTAAATATAAATAAATTAATGACGTGACAAAGATTTATCGAGAGTGAATTTTGACCTACCGTATTATTTGGTCACTAATCTAGTTTTTACTGCCTTTTTAATGCGTTTTGAACGATATGGAGTAAACATATGTTTTTACCTAGAAACATAAATGACGAAGATATTTTCTTTACATTTTAAATATTAAAAAGTATTATTTATTTGTTAATAAAAACAAATGTATAAGGATAATAATTGTTTTCGAATGTTAGGTTATTATTTAATATTATATTTAATATTAATATTTCTAATATTGTTAACAATTTCAGTATGTTTTATAACTGAATATGAGTTTTTAGTATTAATTCAAGTAATTACTCAGTTTGTAGTACGCATACCCAGTCACATCACGTTTCAAAGAGTAGTATGGTACCTACCTTAAAATGCCGGTACAGCTAAACAACGCTCATCTATCCATAACACTTTGTTAATAAAGTTGGGATTGGCTGCACTTTGATTTTGAAACCAAATGCAAAATTTAAGACGACTGACTGGGGAAATCAGCTGTTTCTCTTCAACGTTCGAACACTCTATGATGCGAAGAAGGGCGCTGAATTAGCTGGAGTTAATGGGTAATTTTCTTATCTTTTAAGAGGTCGTGTAAAATTTCTTTTTTCAATTTTCTGTCTTTATTAAACCTTCCGAAAACGTTGTTAAAATTAATGACATTACGATAGAATCACCCTGAATAACCTATAAAGCACAAATGTTTGTCTACAGACACAAAACATTGTTTAGCACCCATTGGTATAGTCTTTCCGATATCAATTGAAAAACAAAGAGGTTGACAGTATGTACCAGGTTCGGTCGCTGACGCAGCAACTCGAAATATGTATACCCATATACAGGTCTGGTCGACCTAAACGTGGAGGTGGTAGAAATGTATACGCCCAGTTGAAGAATGCGAGCGCGGGCAAACGAAATACATACACAGCTGCATTGGGCCACTGGGCAATAAATCTCAGCTGTTGACAAATTGCCCAGCAGTGCAGTGCAGCAATGCGGAATTTGGTGTGATTCAGGTAATTTTAATTTATTATATTCATCTTCTATTATTCATTGATGATATTACAACTGCGAAAGGGGAAAATAATATTATTAAGGAACAAAACGAAATTTACCATCAATGTAATAAAATTGTTTGAGAACATAAATAATTAAAATACGTTGTTGGCCAAATGAAATAGAAATTTTCTACACATTATATACAAATTATTATAATTTTTTACATTTAGCAGAAAACTTTTTTAGGGACGCCTATGAAAGTCATTAATTGCCAGGCGTTTTTTTACATGTTCAACTAACTTCGGAAAGACTATACTAATGTATATATTAATATATCTCAAAACATGTTCGTAGTTAAACATCCAAATAGCGAAATAATTGTTCATTGATCGTCTCACTTATGGCATATTGATGAGAACTAATAAGTTCGAAACCGGTCTATATCTAATGACTTTTCTGAAGAATAATATTACCTAGTCGTGACAATAATCCGTTTTTTTCCACAATACCATTAGTTATAAAGTTACACATACGCACGGCAAGAAAATATTTAGTAATATTTCTGTAACAAATTGATGCTTTATTGTCTATTTAATTATTTTAAAAAAATATTTGCTAACGCTAAGTTTTCTCTTGGCTTAATCCATAGGAATGATCGAAAATTGTTTCCGGATATTCAGAAAATTAATCAAATATAACTTGTCTTTAATAAACATCATAAAATAAACCGAAGAAAATATTTTCAAAAAATGCTTTTAATGTTACCAGGGGAATATCTCAGTTATTACTGTAACAGAAAATAAAATTTTTAAGAAACCTTTCTTTTGAATTGAAGAAATTATTAAAAACCATGAATATTGCATTTACTGAGTCTCAGTGGTGCACAGCTACGGTTAGATGGTTACATAATTTACAAACAGACACACAGAGAGAGGCAAGTTCCGCCAGTAACATGGGTTCTCTAGCTTTAGAGACCAATTTATTAAACTTCAAATATTGATCTTGACTGCGTTAGGAATAGACCTAATCGGCTTTGAACATACTCCTTTATTACAGCTGCTTTTCTAATAGATAATACTGCTTCGCAAATCTAAGTTAAAACTTTATAATTATTACAGCTTTACAAACATAGCTGGGTTTAGCAAAAATAATCTGTTTTTATCAGAAAACCACTGGATCAGCACGTTTTTGCTATAATATTGAAGGTTACAAAATAATATAATTTATAAAAGCGAATATAATTTTGCATACATATTAATTAGTAGGTTTTTAACTAGATATAGCAAAATACTTTAAAGCTAAAATCGACTATACCAGATACTGAAATCAAAAAACATTAACCAATAAGATATAATATATCCGGTGATATTGCTGATGAATTATTATAGTAGGTTACTAGATATGGCGGGTGTAATTCAAGTATAAACGAGGATCCAGTTCACAAAGTAACCACTCTACAATATAATTAGTAAAAGTATTATTTTGTTACTACTTCTCAATGTGTAGACCTTCAATATAGTCAAATTGGCAGAGCATATCTTAAAAACTAACAATTTTAGGTATAGAATATGCTTAATAAAAGTTGAAGTGGAGTTATATGCGAATAAAATAAAACAATAAAATAAAGGGTGTTCCATTTGAAAAATTTTAGAAAATCAAGTTTGAACTTTCTAAAAATTATCGTCTTATAAAAAAATGCCCTGTATAAAATATCGATATTAGCTAATATAGGAGCCTTTGTATAACATTTGCCTATAACTTTGTCAAATATTTTTGCTCCAAGTGTTAGTAGTTGAAAGTTAATACAACTTCTTCGAGGTCATGTTTTTTCCAAAATTCGAAGAATTTTCTACATAACTTGGCAACCCCGCACTAAAATGATAAACTGTTTATATTGCCATATATAAAATTTTCTCAGAAATCAAACTGTTTAAAAATATACAGGGTGTTCCGTTTAAAAAATGTAATGTTTGGGGTGTCCCGTTTTTACTCATCGCCCTGTATGTTTGAAATTAATTTTGTAGTTTAGGTTTCTTGATTCTGTACAACTTTTATATAAACTTTTTTTCTGTATTATAAGTAACAAGGGAGTTAGTGTACTTTCTCACACTAATGGCCCACCTTGTTAATAGTATACGTGCGTTCCTTACTGGTGGTTGTGATGATAAACACCGTCAGACCGGGAAGCGTTGTATACTGAGATTCCGACGATTGACCGGAAGGCTGGCTGTGATAGACACCTCTTCTGGACGGCGTCTATCGATAAAGCTTGAAACACAGTACGAATTGGTGGACAACTACTACGGATTCTGATTATCTTTCTGACGTCACCCTTTGTTTGCCGTATTTGCACTGCCTAAGCTTTCTTCCTTGTTGCTAGTACCATTTGTTAGAGTTCCGTTGCTTGCTGGGTAGAGACCGTATCAATCCTAAATAATAGCAAATGTAGATTTAATCTAATCCGTAATTTTTGTTAAATTTTTCAGAATCAAAGAGAGTCGGTATAAATTTATTAAAATTCTGTTATTTTTTTCAACACCGTTAAAAACCGTATAATTTAATTGTTGATAATTTGTTAATTTTTTCAAGGTCATAAATATTGGTAGTAGAAATTGACACAATTTTGTAAAAATGTAAAAATAAATCTAGTTAAGGAAATATAGGTGTAGTTCTTTTAAATCATAAGTAGTAGTTTGATAAAATTCCGATCAAGCAGAAAGTCTGGTTAGGATACACGAATAATTCTGTTCATTTTGCAGTTAAAATTAAACTACTACTTTATCATTTATACCAGAAAGAGATATACCATATCCTGGAATTTAACTGCCTTCGCTGCAGCTGCCCGAGTAGGTACTTTACTCTGGAGCGAGGGTAAGGTTTACGTGGAGTTTCCCACACGAAAAATATATGGAAACTGGTTCCCAAGCCTAACCGAATAGAAAAAATACAATCCGGAGTTTGTCCCTGTGGCGTTACTCATTGCCACTGGCCGCCGACCATCGCCACCGATAAATCGCGTTTTCAAAAATCCATCGCACTCGGATATATCTCATCACAATTGAATTCAGACACAAGGTATTGTGGACGTATTACTTCATCAAATATGGACCATCTATGAGCAGGAAAGCGAGGAACAACAGTATCTACGATTTGCTCTTAGAGGAAATGGGCACGCAAACAGGAATATCTAAAAATCCATCAGAAAGAAACCAAAGAAAAAGTGGAACATTTGGCAACAACGTATCTGTCATCCAATCCTCATTTAAAGAAAACACAATATTAATATTATCTAAAACACTTCAAGCAAGTTAGAGACTGCCTTTCTTAAGGCTAACTGCAGGTACGATCTACCCAAAATCAGGAGGTATATAGCATTCCACGTATATGCGACAGGCAAAATACGCCAATACCAGGTCAAAAAAGTATCAATGAGGCAGATACATTACAAGTGATAGACCAATCTACTACCAGAATTAGTATCAGAGGGAAGATTTTAGCCAAGGAAGGCAATAAAATCCAGAAGAATCGAAATAATATCAATCAAGGCAAGGGACTAGAACTAGTTGGAATTTGGAAACAGCTTATCTGCAAAGAAATCTGGATCAGATGGGCACGGTCTAGTGACTGCAAGCCATACACCGGAATGCTATATAAATACCAACCTTAATCTCCAATTTCAGTGACTTTTTTCGAAGAAGAGAACGATATATCTCTCGAAACGTCAAGAATCCTAATCGGACGACGTCGTTATCAATCGGAAATTATTCATCCAACTTTAAGCTTTATTTATGGTTAAAATCATAATTAGGTATTATTTATTTAATTGTTGACGCGTTAGTGATATCAAGGTATTATAGGGTGTCACAAAATTAACCTACTACATGGTGTTTGAAAAAGTTGGTACAAAATTTAAGGAGGTGTAAGTAGAGCCAAAAATAGTAAAAAAAAAAGCTCCAAGTTTCATTGTTTTATTTCCAACAGTTTTGGAGGTATCTGGAAAAAACAATTCTCAGGGAATCACTGAACAGTTTTCGCTCTGTTTATTGAGTATATTATCAGCTGTGGAAAAATTAATTAAACAAACTCTTACTCCAAAAGGAGCTAATGGTTAGTTTTTTTTTAACTAAAACCTTACATTGAAAAGCAGACAAATATAAAGTAATACATATATCACACCCTTCAGTTATACAGGGTGTTTTTGAATGGAGCAGCATAAATGATACCAGTGAGTCTACATTTCAAAAGACCACGATCTGCAAAAAATCGCCTTAGTGAAATGTTCACCCCTGAAGAGATATGGGCCATCAAAATTTCCAAAAAAATTATGAAAATTGGCTGTAATTTGAAAACCGAACGAGGTACAAATAACAAATTTTTTACAGGATGTTTACTAATACAGATGCGAGTTTTCAACTATTTTTCGAAAATTTTAACCCCTCGAAAGGGGTTGAAATAACCACCCCTCAAGCCATTTTTTGCCATAACTTTTATATTTCGTAAAAACTCGATATCCAAAAATACGCATTAGATAAACTGGTTCTTTTAGAAACTTTTACCTCTCTAGCAATTTTCCTTTAAAACTTTTCGTTTATTAATAAAAAAATAAAATGTATTACCATTCACCTCACACCGTATATGATTGCAATCAATCAAAGAAAAACTAAGTGTGCTGCTGTCATGCCAGTTGTCACAATTAACTCTTCTGTAAGTTGTCACTGTTATCAGCTAAATACTTTTTGGGTGTAAATTAACAAGAATTATGCCAAATTTTACTAATGATGAATATGTGGACATGCTACAAGTGTTTTTTTCTACGATCGTGCAAAATTTACTACTTATTGCACTACCTACTGTGCCAAAAGTTTAACTTTTTTTACAGTAGTACAAAAAAAATATTGATTACAAGTTTAATCTAAGCATATCCATAAGTACCTAACGTCTGACATTGACAATTTGCGCAATTAATTTCCAGTTGTCAGTTAAAATTTTAATATTATGTAAAATACTGTTAAATAAAATTTGAAATAAAAACAATCGTAGAAAAAATGTTGCGTGCAACATGTGCAAAAAGCATATTTGTTGCACTTAACATGATTGCAGCTCTCAACTTCGTCTCGAGCTGCAAACTTCATGCATCGTACAACAAATACACACTCTTTACAGTAGTTGCACAAATAACTGTTTGAATGTCGCAGAAACTTTTATTAAATAGAAGTACAATGAAAACGAAACTAAGAAATAATTTATTATCAAAAAGAGAAAAAACAAAAAACTTAGTTAAAGGACATTTTCAAAATAATTGCCATTTCTTTCTAAACACAACCTAACACGTTTATCAAAGTTGTTACGGACTCGAGCAAAAATTATGGGATTGTTGCGAATCTCATCAGCCGCCGCGAATATTCTTTCCTGTAGCTCTTCAACACTGTCAACTGGGGTCGCATAAACAATACTTTTTATATGTCCCCAAAAGAAAAAATCCATGGGCGTTAGATCGGGAGAACGTGCAGGCCAAGAGATAGGTGCCTCATTGCCGCGACCTATCCAACGATTCGGGTAATTTAAATTAAGCCACCGCCTAACTACTACAGTGCTGTGAGCAGGAGCCCCGTCATGCATGTACCACATGGCCTGACGTACATTTAATGGTACTTCCTCCAGAAGTGGTGGTAGATGCTCATTTAAGAACTGCAAATATTCAACAGCACCAAGTCGATGAGGTAAAACAAAAGGGCCGACAAGCACATTTTCTACAATTCCTGCCCAAATGTTTAAACTAAAATTATGTTGAAATGTTGTCATAGATACTTCGTGAGGATTTTCATGAGCCCAGGAATGAAGATTGTGCATATTGGTTAAACCATGTCTTTGAAAAGTTGCTTCATCTGTGAAAAGTATCTTTGAGGCAAAATTCAAATTATTTCTTAGAATATTAAGATACGATTCGCAAAAAACAACTCGCTTATGCATGTCTGGTTCAAGTAGAGCTTGAACTGGCCGGTGGTGAAAAGGATATAATAAATTATCATGGACAATATTCCAAACAACACTATGGGACACATTTAAGTGCATTGCTGTTTTTCTCGTACTAGTCTGACGATTTTCGTCAAACTCTTCAAGTACTGCATCCTCAAGATAAATAGTACGAACAGTAGGTCTTCGGCCGGTACCCTCAATATGCGGCTGTATTTTTCCAGTTTCCCGAAGTCTTCGTTCTACCGCCGAAAAAGTTTGTCTGTGGGGAACTTGACGATTTGGATATCTCTCATTATACGCTCTTGTTGCCGCAGCACAGTTTTTGCGACATTCAAAATACACTTGTAGCATGTCCACATATTCATCATTAGTAAAATTTGGCATAATTCTTGTTAATTTACACCCAAAAAGTATTTAGCTGATAACAGTGACAACTTACAGAAGAGTTAATTGTGACAACTGGCATGACAGCAGCACACTTAGTTTTTCTTTGATTGATTGCAATCATATACGGTGTGAGGTGAATGGTAATACATTTTATTTTTTTATTAATAAACGAAAAGTTTTAAAGGAAAATTGCTAGAGAGGTAAAAGTTTCTAAAAGAACCAGTTTATCTAATGCGTATTTTTGGATATCGAGTTTTTACGAAATATAAAAGTTATGGCAAAAAATGGCTTGAGGGGTGGTTATTTCAACCCCTTTCGAGGGGTTAAAATTTTCGAAAAATAGTTGAAAACTCGCATCTGTATTAGTAAACAACCTGTAAAAAATTTGTTATTTGTACCTCGTTCGGTTTTCAAATTACAGCCAATTTTCATAATTTTTTTGGAAACTTTGATGGCCCATATCTCTTCAGGGGTGAACATTTTACTAAGGCGATTTTTTGCAGATCGTGTTCTTTTGAAATGTAGATTCACTGGTATCATTTATGCTACTCCATTCAAAAACACCCTGTATAATTATAATTATTTCGTTATCAAAACTTATATTGACGTTCCTTTTTCAATTAAATTTGACTGTTAAAAAAGATGGTAATATAATATAGGTAAGCTATTCTTTTATTTAAAAAATTACTTCAAAAGAACTTCCTTACATTAAATTATTTATACACATAGGCATTCTTCTCTGCCTCACAGACGTTGGTTTTTTACTTATTTAAACGAGACCTTTTGCCACTCAAAACGTTTCATAAAATAGTCTTCTTGGACAAAACTGACTTATAACTTCAATAAAAGCTTCACGAATTGGCGGACCATTTCGATTACGCTGGGTCTGTCTAAGTTTTCTTTTATCTCGAGCTGGATTAATCCTGAGACCGCCAAAAGTTTCCTGTCTTTTCTGATTTGATCGCCAGACCATGTTCCTCACACTCTCATCGTACTTAGTTTCCAATTCACTGACTATTTCTCCAAAATGTAAAACGCTTTCTTTCATACCCTTTTCAAACCCAGAGGGACGAGGTTGATGTAGGTTATGTACTCTAAGAGTTTCCGGAAGTTCTCAGAAATCAATTCAAACCTTTATAAATAGAAAGGTGAAAACGAAATGTCAGCAAAATGAAATAAGGGAGATGTCACATTCATTTATTAATATTATATGGTCCGAGTATATTGTAACATGGTATAGATGTCCTACATGTCTATTTATGGAATAAATAGAATCTTTTCTTTCAGGCATTTTATAAAAATTGCCAATCTATTTTCTGTATACAAGATGTTTCAAAAGTTGAGTATAAAATTTTGAAACACCTTTATGTTTAACGGTCTGTGAAAGCAATGTTGTCACATCACAGACTATTTCAATCTGGATACAGAGTATTTCATTACGACGTGTACGAACTATAATAACACATGCCGAGACGTTTTAGAAATGTGCCTACCTATCTTTAGTAACATTTTTCGCCAAATCAGAAAATAATAAAAAAATTATGATGTATGGATTCCCCACACAAGAAAATTGTATTTTTGTCATTTTCGGATACAACGGAAATATTTATTAGAGATAGGAAAGTTAGATTGCCACAATGAATTTTTTGAATTTTTGGGTAGGAACTGAGGGTGTGCGGGGGTAATCCATGCGTGCATATTATGTAGTATGAAACAAAAAGGGGCAGTGTCTAATTTTTTTAAGTACCAGCAAAAGTTAACAAAATAATAATTTCTTACTCATAAAGAAAGCGTTTGTAAAAAATAACTAGCAGTTATACAATAACATGTATACAGGGTGTTTTTTAATAACGTGCTAATACTTAAGGAGGTTATTCTTGGGTCCATTTTAAGAAAAAAACTTCATATGAACATATGTTCTAAAAGTCTTAACTTTTGAACTACAGGGTGCTAAAGTTTTATGAAAAAACTTTTTTTTATGATAACTTTGGTATTACCTACCCTAGATATTTTTTCAAATTTAGTACACGCCTTCTATTCATCAAGATGCATTTTCTGATGTACAAACAATTTTATTATTTTTGCCAGTGGCGTCTGTACAGGTTTTGTATTGAATATTTTTGAAGAAAAATATGTTACGCCACTGCTTTTTCTTAAAGTAAAAATCATTTTTGAAATCCTCATTCCTTTCTGAGCAAATGTGGTGTCTTGAATTTTTTTCGTTTGACGTACGGTTTTCGCATAAAAAAATAAAATTCATTCATTTGCATCTTATTGGACCACTTACGAGAAAAAAAAAAGATTTATGTAACTTTGAACAATAATTTATTTAAGATAATAACTTTTAAACGTTGAAATTATGAAATTACAGTAATCTACATACATTTTGGAATGGTAAAAGAAAATTACCCTGACGTAACATATTTTTCTTCAAAAATATTCAATACAAAACCTGTACAGACGCCACTGGCAAAAATAATAAAATTGTTTGTACATCAGAAAATGCATCTCGATGAATAGAAGGCGTGTACCAAATTTGAAAAAATATCTAGGGTAATACCAAAGTTATTAAATTATCATTAAAAAAATGATTTTTCATAAAACTTTAGTACCCTGTAGTTCAAAAGTTAAGACTTTTAGGACATATGTTCATATGAAGTTTTTTTTCTTAAAATGGACCCAACAATAACCTCCTTAAATATTAGCATGTTATTAAGAAACACCCTGTATAAATGTCTGCCTCTGCTCTGAAGCTTCGCATCGATCAATTTATTTGATACGTATCTAGCGACACCATAATGCCTGCCCTGTGCATTTCATTGTCGTTTGTGGGTGCGTGTGAGTGAGTTTAGCGCTTTGTTTGGTCGAGTGTGTGGCACGTGTTTTTATAGCAGTCAGTATTATTGTGAATAGGACTATTTCTGCTACTACAACGCGTATTACCGCCTACTAGCGTAATATAGATTACAATCGTCTTTTTATTTGATTGTCGCCACAAAGTTTCCGATGACTAGTTATTATGTACCTCGTAGTCGAGAATATTCTGCCAGCAACTTTAAAAATTAAAGGAATTATTTTAAACGCATCTATATTTAGCAAAATAAACTAGGAATATTTTAGTTTTAATTTCACCGTGTCACTTTCTTTTCCCAAAATGTTTGTTACTTTATTAAATAACACGACTTTTTTGCCACGCGTTCGCAAATTTTCGAATTTTCTGACACTAACATTTGAAGATTTCGATGTTTCCCACATTCACAAGGTATATTGTCCTTAGAACTTTGCGCCATTATTAAAACTCAACCGCAAAATGAAATACAAGAGTTCTAAAGAGTTGTTCGAAACGTTATTAGCGTTATAGTTTACAAAATAATATATTGTTTCACCAAATTAGCTCTTAAATAGGTAGGTAACGTGCACAATCCGCTGACCATCATACCTGCAGAACAAAACGATGGACGAATTAATATCTAAATCAAAATATAGTACTTTATTGAATAGGTACTATACATATCACTAACATTATTTAGACATTATTAAGATACAAACAATTCTCTATTGCTTACTACTTAGTAATCTTTCAAGAATATTTGTCATATTTATTTATATCAATCATACGCATTTATTATTTATTGCATAGCGAACATACATCATGTTCTGGCCTTTTTATTATAAAAAAAACAGATACTTAGATTTGCGTAACCAGGAACATCCTATATGAAGGTAATAAAAATGCTGCAAATAACTAACACTCTTTGCTAACTAAATAGGCAAGAATTTTGAAAACAAATCGATGCTTTGTTATTACTTTAATTGTATGTTACTACGTTTTTCTAGTAAATGTCAGTTATAATGGGAGAAACTTTTTTAATTTTAAGTTTACGTGAAAGAATATGACGACTTAATATTACATTTTCAGATTACCGTAAGCCTTTTGAATACATTTGTTAATGTGTGGTTTAAAACATAAGTACATATCTATAATAATCTCAAATTCCTAGCTACTTTTGTACACTACAAAGTCTCGCCTGCGATGTTAACATTAATTAAATTCTTGTTCAATCGTGTGTTTTTACGAAATATCTTAATGGGATGTCTTGTCCCATTTATGTCAAGGTGTTGTTAGCATCAGTTACATCTTTTGATTCGAGAGATAAATAATAGATGAATATGTCTGCATAAAAGTGCAGCACAGCACAGGAAACGACACCCCGAGATGACTCTCCAAACAAACTGAATTTTATTACTGAGGTAACTATGCATAACTGAACTCTTCAATGAAATGTAAAATGGTCAGTAATATGTATCCTCTCTAGTATTAATATAAATCTTAAGTATTCGTTACATGCTGAGAATAAGTTATATTAATATGCAAAAAATAAAATAAAATTTTACCTGTAAAAGCAGACATAAACAAGTATATGAATATGAGTCAGAGTGGGCAAGTATCTTCATTTTTGGAGAAATTCTGCTATTTCCCAAATGGAATACAAAATCGAGATAAAGTGTCATACTTTGAACTGAATTTTTGAGAAATATTTAATGATAAAAATCGGTATCGGTATCTGATTATCAGTAATTTTTAATTATGTGAAGCCGCAGTGTGAGTTCAGCTTCTGTAATTTTTTCCATTTTAAACAACTATGACGTGTTCACCAGGTATCAGCCAGATAAATAAGCATATTATTCTCAATTTTTGTTAAAAACGCGACGTGAAATTGCACGTTAAATAAGCCAAAGTCCCTCAAACACTTTACTAGCTAAGGCCGTGGCTTTATTAGTCATGAAACAAACAGATAAATCAGCAACGAACTTTCTGCGCCAAATCAGTAGGGAACTTAATTTTAAACTAAAACTTCTATAGCTTCTCACTGAAATTATGTATTTATTGTTGAATGTAGTTAAACTCTATTTAATCCCGCGGTCTTGTCTCTTTTAATGCTAGTCAAACTTTTGTTTCAGATATTTTCATTTAATCGCACTTTCGAGGGTTTCGACTACGGTCCCTTGGTCCCCATTGCCAGTGATTCAGCAATTAAATCCGAAGATAATAGTATGCCGCTTTGGGTACAGATTGCCTGGAGTTTGGTGTTCTTCATAATGATTCTGACTGCTACTGGTGGCAATTGCATCGTCATTTGGATTGTTATCGGTAAGTTGCATTTTCGATATTCATCATTTTAAATATTTTTTTTTTAATTTTATGCATAGGATGTTTCAACACTACACATATCTAATAATATTTGGAATATATTTATGTCAAATTTTTTCTTTTTCTTGGAATCATAGAAATGCAATTATGATGATAGTAATTGAAGTTAAAGTTTGAGAGGGACAGTTAATATACGAAACAAAAGGAAAAAGAGGTCAAATTTAAAGTAATTTGTAAACAACTCGCGTGATTTGTAATTAAAAAAAGGCGAAAGCCTAAAGAGCTCTGTGACACACTTCATCATAAATTATGAGCATGTAATAAATTTTTAATAAAAACACAGCCACTGCAGATGTAAAATGAAACATAAATCTGTCAAAGGAAAATGACAAAGTTATGTTTAAGAAATACTCAATAAGAAACCTTCTACAAAGCAATAACTCATTCGAAGCACAAATTAATTAAAATTATGCGTTATCAAAACATGTACATTGAAAAAAATCTGTAAAAATAATATCTGTGAAACAGTTAAGAACATTTTTATTGCATGAAAATATATATATTTTTTAAATATTATGATTATTAGATAAGACAAATTAAACAATATTTCTGCATATATTACATGAATATTGCAGATTATTATTGCAAAAACCGATGGATGTTGATGAAATTTATGGGAAAGACGGTCAATTCAAAGATCAACATGTGTGCCAAAGGCAAATTCGATCGAGTCTGTTCCAGATATTTGTTAATTAATTTCGTTTGTTTTTTGCAACTAACCGTTTAATTACTAAACATTAATTTTAGAAGTTAATATCGTAAACAGGTTCTAATTGATCTAAAGAACGTATCGAAAAAGGAAAATATCAAAAAGTTGAAAATAAGTCGCCATTTACAACTAACAAAGTGCAAAACAGCGTTATAAACAAATTGTCTAAGGGTCAGAATTCGCTCTTTTTGCATTAAATAGAGCTTATTTTTACGGTAATTTAGAAAAAAGAAAAGGCACCTACGCCTCTTTGTTTCCTTTTATAAATTAAATTGTTAATTAATTAATTTACTACTTATTTGCAATATGCCAACTTAGCGTCACTTCTTTCGAGTTACTTTTTTGATATTATCATTTTACATACCCTTCCCCGTCATAAAGAGCAATAAAATGTCTTCCAATAATTTTTTCATGTTCAAACTCTAGTTCGACTGGAGTACAAGTTTTTTTTGGTAATTTCACCATAACGCTCTCTTAGATAATTTCCCTTCAATTTGAGCAGTTCTGGAGCTCTGTACGATGATTTGTCGCTGAGTTATCGCTGATCAAACAAAAATGTCATTTTTGACTTTGGCAATCAATTATTCTGAAAATAATCATCGTACAGAAAATCCAAGTAGGATTTTGAAAACTGCAAAGTACTCTCTACAAGTCGTACCTAATTATTGGATTTTGATAAAAAGAAATTATCGAAGTGAAAGCATTGGTTGGAAACAAGGTAAAAAATTGTATAATTAGGGATATTTGAATAATTTTGCAAATGTCGTAACATTTCGTTTTTATGACATTTAATTAGAGACAATTTTTTGATATCAGAATTTTTTTTTAATTCTCATTGGCGCATTCGCCAAAATATCGAAAATTGTAAGAAGGACATTTTTAAATATTTTACACCTGCGTCATGTTTGCTACACTATTTTCTAAAACACATGCACAAGGAATTTTCTTGTCAGAAATTTATTTTTGGTTGTTCTTTTGAGTTATCCTTTTACATCTGACAAATTTAAAGGCACTGCTTCCTATTTTAATACTTACTGCCGTTGACAGAAAATCTCATGCATCAATCACAATTATTGAGTATCTCTACAAGTTTACTGGACAAAACGGTACATTGTATGATGTATGGATGGATCTATCATTGTCTTACTAAAAGTACGATTTCTTGTCTATAAAACGACACTTATTTATGTTATATAATACACTAGCAACCCGCCCCGGCTTCGCACGGGCAAATATAAAAGCCTATGTTACTCCGAGTAGATGTAGCTTTCGGTAAAATTGGTTGAGTAGTTTTTGAGTTAAATCGTAACAAACAAAAAATCAATCATCTTTCATCTAATGCGACCCTAATATTAATTTTAAAATAATTCACATATCTATATACCCAAAGACAACGAACGAACTCAAAACTAAAAATGTAAAACCTTTAAATTTAAAACAATATAGGTAACTACCAACAATGTGAAAACAAAACGAATTAAATTAAAGTACCTATGTTCAGGACTATCAATTTTAATTAATAAGTAAGTAGTTAGGTATCTAACTACCTAAAGAAAACAAACACGAAACAAAAATGCGACTATGAAGTTTTAAATGATTCACAATAAGAAAAAAACAAACAAATTATTAAAACTCAATGAAATAAAAGTATGTTTGCAAGTATCTATGTATGTTCCGACTACCTAAAGACAACAAATACAAAACAAAAATGTGACCTTAAAATATCGAACGCAATTATAACTTTCCAACAACACCCAGAAAGAAAACACAGTCGTCAGTCGTCACCTCCATTCGCTCCAAGTCAGTTTATTAAAGGATCACGCGCGCGTTATCGTTCGGCTTATTAGCTAAACAGTAGGCAAGATGGTGCGGGGGGAGGGTCGGCGATCGCATCAAGCGAAGCGAGGCGCTTGAATTTTATTCTCGCGTCCGTGATTTTTTTGCGATTACTCCTAAGATATTAATTTAAATTATATGGTGCAAAATAGTAAAATAATGTGCATGAAATGCTTAAAGCCTCTAACTTATTTAAATTGATACCGTATTTGTGTAAGTAGCTTTTACATTACCACTTTATAATTGCCAATTATTTAAAGTATTAAAATGGATATAGGTAGTATGTCATCTTTAACATATAGACATATGCCATCGCGGACTTTTCTGTAGGCATATATAAGATATACAATTCCACCATACATTGATACATAAACTCCGAGGACCCCCCGCCCCCGGCTCGGACGCGAGGCGCGGGATCACGGAGCGCCTGCGCGGCCCGGTCGAAATTAATTTCGTTGCGCATTATTTTGATTTTGCTTTATCTCCTAAGGTATTCATTTAATTTGCATGGTGTAAAGGGAAAAATAATCTTCATGAAATGCTCAAGCTAACTAACGTATTTAAAATAAGGATTAATACCGTATTTGTGTAAATAGCTTTCCAATTACCGCTTTATAATTGCCAATTTTTTAAAGTATTAAAATGGATATAGTATGTTATCCTTAAGAGATAGACATATGCGGACTTATCTGTAGACCTATATAAGCTACACAATTCCACCATACATTATTTTGTTATATCTCAAAGGGTTTAGGCAGCGTTTTCGTTGAAAGCTCCCAGACGGTTTATTTTTTTCCGACACCTCCAACAAATATCGTTAATGTATACAAAAACTTAACAAATTATATACTAAAACCTTCCTCGAGAACCACTAAATCCATTGGTGAAAACAGCATGAAAATCGGTGCAGTAGTTTTTGAGCTTATCGCGAACAGACAGACGCTGCGGAGGACTTTGTTTTATAATATGTAGTGATATAATATTCATTTTCTTCTTTCAGTTTCTTCTATTTTTTTCGATATATTATCAAAATGTATGTGGCTTGCGTACGAAAACATCTGACCTATATAATACTACATCGTCTATCAATGAGTATCAAGCTTATGCATTCACTGAAACTTTTTGTAATGATAGCATTTGTGACTCGGAATTATTTAATCTTGACAAATATCAAGTATTTAGAAGTGATCGTGACTTTCTCGCCACGGGCACAAATAAGGGTGAAGGTGTTCTACTCGCGTTGGATAAATCATTTAATGCCATCCATTTAGATTTGTCTGTTTGTTTCAGACTTTCAGATATAAAATATATAGATATTTTAACAGTAGGTAAAGATAAAAATGAACTACCACTGGTTTTACCTTTTATTCGTCTACCACGCAGACGCAGAACTTTTTATATTTCTATGGCTTGGATCAGTTCAATAAAAAAAATTACTCAAGATAAAATACTTGACCTGGTTTTATACAACATAGATGCTATTGTAGATAGGGCCCATGAATATTATTCTTACTGAGGACTGTTATCATCCAGCTATTGTTATCAATATTAATACATATTCAGAAAAGGGAAGTTTTTCTTTGAAGCAACAAAATGACTTTAATTTCAAAAAAACAAATTTTTCTCTTTTGTACGATGTTACTTTGAATACTAACTGGTCTTTCCTTAATAATACACCAATCCAAATTATGCATTAGACGCTTTTTATGACAAACTGAATAACATTTTTGAGGACTGGAAAGGAAAAAAAATTGTTCAAAGGTCATCGTGGTTCAATGGAAAAATTATTAAAAATATTAAACAAAAAAGTAATGCACTTAAAAAATACAGGAATACCGAAAATACTACTTTCTTAAACAAGTTTAAATATCTGCGGTCCCAAATAAAACATTAAATAAGCATCTCCTATAAGTTATAGGTACGTACAATATGTAGAAATCAATATACAAATTACTCCAAAAAGTTTTTGGTACTTTAACAACGTCAAGAGAAATATAGCTCACATTCCTTCCATGCTTACGTATAATCACCAAACTATTGATGATCCACAGACTATAGTTAATAGTTTTGCTGACTTATTCTCACAATCGTAGTTATATAAAACCGGGTAAAAATCATTATCGAACACCTACATCAAACGCTAATGTGTTAAATATATTAAATTTTTCACAAGATGAAGTCTATGCTGCGATAAAACAAATTAAGCCAAAAATGACAACCGGGTCTGATTTAATACCGGCATCTTTTTATAAGGGATTGTGCCTCTGCGTTTGCTGCCCCATTAACAACAACAACAATCTTTAATTTATTAATAAAAACTTCATGTTATCCTGAATGTTGGAAACTATCTAGAGTGTGTCCAGTGCACAAGAAGGGCAGTAAGAATTAATTGGTTAATTACAGGCGAATTTGTATTATTTGCAATTTCTCCAAAATATTTGAGATTCTATTACATGGCTTTTTATACAGATCCCTGTCCGGTCTGTTGGCGTGGGAACAACACGGTATTATTAAGGGCAGATCCACTGTCACTAACCTTGTCAAAAAACTCAGTTTATTAGCGAAATACTTGACAATATGAAACAAGTCGATGTTATTTATACCGACTTCACTAAAGCTTTTGACAGACTCGACCTCGACCTCTTGCTGTACAAACTAGATGGGTTTGGTGTGTCTGAATCAGTTTTGCAAATTTTTTGAATCGTATTTACAAAATAGGTCAGTTTCTTCAGCATTGTAGCTTTAAATCACACAAGTTTCAACAAATATCTGGCGTGCCTCAAGGATCTATACTCAGACCCTTACTCTTTGTTCCTTTTGTAAACGACATCATGGTTGATCTATATTTACACCATTTAATGTATGCAGATGACCTTAAACTATTTTGCGAAATAAACACCATTACCGACTGCTATATGTTACACAATGCGCTTAATGTCATTAGTTTGTGGTGTCTAAATAATAATTTAACGCTAAATGCCTCCAAGTGTAATATCATTACATTCCCCAAAAAAAAAATCTGTACTATTCGATTATAAATTGGATAATACAATATTGCATAGACCCGATTACATAAAAGACCTTGGAGTTACATTTGGCCCTACAGTATCTTTTACCAAACATCTAGACAAAACTGCGTCATCTGCTTTCAAGAATATGGGCTTCATAATAAGTAATTCCAAAGGCTTTATCGGTATTACTAACTACGATTGCTCTACACTACCTTTATTCGTTCTAAATTAGAGTATGCATCAATAATCTGGAATCCAATTTATGGTAATCAAATTGCAACTTTGGAAAGAGTACAGTGTAGGTTTATGAAACCAGCTGTGTACTTATTGGATGGTACATATCCCCCTCAGGGTTTTCTGCATGATCTATTACTTCAGCGTTTCAATATTCATGTCCTTGCTAAAAGCACATCTGTTTTTAAAGCAATGTTTTAACATTTTAACTGTCCAGGTGTTTTAAGTAATATTAATATCAAAGTACCACGACTATCAGCTAAAAGTAATAATGTTTTTAGTCTACCCGCAGCACGTAGTAACATTGTAGCATCACCATTATATCAAATTGTTTCCAAGTAAAGTGAGATAGAAAATAATGTCGATCTTTTTTATTGTTTGGCTAATGATATAAAAAATGTTTTACTTATGTGGTCATATCTGTCTTTTATAGTTTGTTGCCTTTTTATTTTGTTCTTTATGTTTGTATTATTTGTAAGTTTGTACTATTTTTATTATTTTTTCTCTATTTTTTCATAAATAATTTTTCTCTCTTTTAACTTTTTTATATTTTATTAGTAGACTTAACATATCCTGTTATTGGGCATCGCCTGTTGGATGTGTATTTTAAATAAATAAATAAATTAATTAATTAATTTTCAGTTTTTAAATATCATCTGTTTATATCTGAGGAAAAACATCATTGGGAATAATTAATTGTTACGTGATACATTTTTCGATTTTACCCGGAAACAATATGTTTAAATGAACAATAATTTTTTCCGTTACAAGGTCTGAATTTACAATACATTAAAAAAAATGATATTTTATTAAAATGGTTATGAAAAAGTATGTTTTATGCAATCTGTGAATCAAACGCACCGATAATTCTATTGATTTAAAAGGTATTTATCCAAGAAGTTATCTTTAAGTAACTCCATCTTCATAAGGAGTCAGAATTTACTTCTAGTTAATTTTGGTCAAGGAACACCATGTAGAAATTTCGCGGTCCAATTAAGGACGTCTTGTGCACATGGTATACTTTTAAATAGGCCATCGACAGAATAAATAAAAACATGAATGAAATTCAAGTACTTTTTATTAAATATGTATATCCTAAAAATGTGCATATTTGGAAAGTATAACTGAAAACTGTTAATCCTACTGTACCCATGATATTTTTTGTGCACTAATTTTCGAAAAACTTTATTTTAGATAACTATCTAGATGTTTAATACTATTACTTACAGTCAAGAACGCGTACAGACCAAACTAAAGGGTTTATCAACAAACTTCATGGAATAAAAGATTATTGCCATACAGATTATAAAAAAGTAGTTGTGTTAAGCAATTTTTAAACTGGAGCTTATGTCTTAAAATCGACATAATCTAAGAATGACAAAAGCTCATATGCTTTGCAAAGTCGCATAAGTTGCAAATAACAACTTTGAGTACGAGCTTTCTCTTTAAGAGATAGAATTTTTGACTTTAACCACACAACTTTCCCCGTTCAGAAGTGCGAGAATGAATGGTATTTTTCCGACTCTCCTACAATATAGTTATCATAAATATAAAATGTTATCTTGGACGACCTGGATACCCCACGTCAACAGGCAATTTCAAAAAGCCACGACGTCATTCTGGACCTACAAAAAGCCTCTTTGGAAAGATGTGAGACTTAAACCTAAAAGTTGTCTTCTTTGTCAAAATAGAAATTTAACTTTGCATCGTGCGACCTTCAAACTTACGGCAAAATGTTTCTTTTCACACAATCCTTAAAGTGAGCTTTAACTGGTGAGGGTTGGCATTTTACACGTTCTAATTGCTGCTTTATATATGGGAGGAAACATCAAAATATATTTTGTTCTTTACTTGTTAAAATGCTGTTATGTGACTGTTTCAGAACTGTTGGACCCTGTTTTTAGTTTTGTAATCAAATTAAGCAAGATATTTAACTACGTTAGCCGAAAACATAACAAAACTCGTATACAACAAATATTAACGTGGATATAGTCAAATTTACATAATTTCAAAGATCATAAAATATTTAGGATAACTTAAAATCCTTGAAATATGCGCCGTTTGAATATTTGAGCATTTGGAATATAAACCAGGGCGGAACTATCGGAATATCACACTTCTTGGATGTAAGAGGGGGCAAGCTAATTTTTGCTGGAACATCTTCAGTACAACTCACATAATAAAAGTGTAGATCCCTAGATCTGGGCGAGGTCCGGAACATTTTCAAAATTGCAAAAATTTTTAAAAAATTTTAAAAAATACCTATTTTATCCGAGTTTTTTACTTGTATCTTGGAACCTATGCATTTTGGAAGAATATTGAAAAGGAAAAAAAGTTTTAGAATAGAATTTTGCACAATATACTATAAGTTAAAAATGTTTAAATTTATTACCGATGTTGCAAAATAGCAATAATTGATGAAAAAAAGGCAAAATAATGAAGTGTTTTTGGATAATTTTTTTTAAATATTTTAATTGCTCCGAGGAAATTCTAATTTTGGTAAAAAAACTTTAGAG